>NW_019235080.1:67462-115716 GCF_002742605.1 Olea europaea var. sylvestris
TTCATAAAATCATAAATTTCATGTTGAAATCAAAGAGACAACAAAAAGTGCGGAAACATACCTTGATCCATGAATCTTACTGCTTTAATTGGGTTTTGATCTTCCAATTGATATGTGATTTTCCTTCCTTTTGGTTTTCTTGAAAAGTCTCTGTTGATGGGGATGCAGAGATATCATCAAAAGAAAATCATGTTCAAATTGGGGACCATAACCACTTTTAAAATAACTGCTATTGGCAGTTATTAACTTTAAGTTATTTCAAATCGGCCCCTCATCAATTCAAAATAACACCTTCTGGTCTCTACACTTTAATCCCATAAAATTTAATACCCATTAGTCCAAAATTAAATCCAATGGATCACTTTATCGATTATATTTACTTTAAAATAGCACCACACATTCTAATAAATGTACATGTGTGGCCCCAAAGTTGGAATTTTTTCCAGCAAACCCGCCACTTTAAAAAAATAAATAAATAAAACTAATGTTGAAACTTCACAAATCACAGTCCTAGTTTAGAGTCTTTCCCTTTCTCTTAAGCCACAGTCACGTTCATCTCTCAAACCCTTAACCTGACGTTTAAGGAGAGGCGTTCCCCTTTCTCTCAAGCCCCATCACGTTCATCTTCCATGACAAGGAAGATCTATTTAAGGGAAGGTCTTGTTGTCGGTGCCTTCCGGAGAATTTACAGTGGGGGTAGAGGAATAGAAGCGTCCACCCCATTTCGGCCAAAGCAGTCGGTTTGTTGTTCACCACTTTCTTCATCAGTTGCAAAACATGAACATTATAGATATGGATCCAAAGGGTTGAAGAGAGCTCTTAGAAAAAATTTGGGAACAAAGTTTGGCTGCAAATGAGAATCATCGTGATGTTTTTGACTAGGTAATTTCTGTAAAGTTTCATTCAGGTGTACTGTTGAAGCAAATAGTTCTATTTTGATTTTGTTTTCACTCATGAATGTGATTTTGTTGGATTAAAAAAAAAAATTGCTGGTCTGTACTAATTTCTTCAAATTTCAAGCTGATTTTTCATTTATATGTTGCAAAATGTGATGCTTTGCTAATTGATCCTCTTTGCATTTTTATATGCTGGGTGTTAGAGAGATGGAAGCATCAAGTATTCCTCCAATGCTCACCATGTTGCTATAAAGCTTTACAAAGCTTTTATGGGTATTTCTTAAGCTTTGAATTTTTCAATTTTTTATTGATAATTGCAAATCTTTCAGCATCCACATTTTTTTTATTATTTTATATGCTAAAAATGATGTATAGCCATGGAGATGTTGTACACTATTAGGGGTGTAAAATCTATTACATTACTTCACATCTCTGCTTCAATTTTTGGGGATATAACTTTGCTTCAGTTTTTTAAATTAAGCTTTAGTTTATGTTGTTCAAACCGACCTATCCAACCCAACCCGACCGAAACTTGACTAGGTTGGGTTGGGTTGAAATACATAAGTGGGTTGGGTTTGTTTGATTTTACGTCAAACCGACTATGTTGGGTTGCGTTTGGGTTGAGTCAAAAATTGATCCAACCCAACCCACGCCCACCCCTATGTATATGTGTACATTCGTGCCATTTTCTTCCAAATTGTGGCTTTGCCCCGATGATGTATTCCATTAGCTCTACCGACATTCTAAAACGGTCTCCTCTATCACGTAAATTAAACGTAGCAAAGTTCAATTCATTATTAATTGCATATCCAGAATAGCTCGTGAACCACCCAATGACTTGGGATATTTTGTTGCCCGAGCCTACAACAATTGCAATGCCACGTCAACATGCTGAAAGTTGAATACATAGTTATGTACAAATTAATTGAAAAATACAAGTAATAAATTAACATACTTACATCATCTAGAAACCACCCCCCTGGTTTCCACACATTGTTAAACAATTTTTTGGCATCTTCTAAGTTGATATGACCCAACATCCCTATATCAAATATCCAACCCAACATCCCTATATCAAATATCCAACCCAACATCCCTATATCAAATATCCAACCCAACATCCCTATATCAAATATCCAACCCAACATCCCTATATCAAATATCCAACCCAACATCCCTATATCAAATATCCAACCCAACATCCCTATATCAAATATCCAACCCAACATCCCTATATCAAATATCCAACAAAAAAAAAAAAAAAACCTAGAAGATGAAGACTATTTAAATCAAGATTGAAACCTCTGACTAATCAACTAATAGAATTTTGAAATCTAATTATAATTCAGAATCTAAAAAATTTCCAATTGAAACAATAATTATAAGCATAAAATGCAATTAGATTTAAAATAGTTCTCATATGTGACTGCATTTGCATCAATGAGTAGTAAGGTTAAAATTAGTAGCTGTAAGAAACAAAATTATCAAATTAAGACAAATTTCAAACAAACATTTCCAGTTTTTTCCTTCAAAAAATGTGAAATTCTGCGTAATCTTCCTAGCTCCTTGAATATTCACCAGTTGTTGTTGAAATTATATAGATACAAAAATTTCCCACTCAAGTATTGAAGGTTGGAATTTGAAAATGCCGTTCCAACTTCTTCCCGGTTGTTGCTTCGTCTTTCAATTTGAAAATAACCATTTCTTTTACTTTAGGGCTTAACGGTAAAAAGGGAAAATACAAATTAATAGATTTTATTTATTTATTTTGAAAAGAAAACATTGTTCAAAGGGCAAAAAAATATTTCAACCGGGTCAAAAGGCCAATTACTACAATTCCCAAGATTTGATTAAGGTCATATATATCCCCTATCTGGGAGCAATTTTTGCAAGATTTTAATCCAATTTTTTTAAGTGTTGGAAATGTAGGTCAGTCCCATTTGTGCCGTAAATATTGACTCAACATGAAGCAAATGACAAGAAAGCCCTTTTCTCAAGAAGGCTGAATTAAATGTTAGAGAGACATATTGGTCATTCTACTTGGTTTGATCAATAATTGGGACTAACCTCTAACTATCATACACTGTATAACGGTATAAAATTTGCTAAATTTTTATAAAAATCTCTCTCAGACAAGGTTATAGTAGAAACCTAATCACATTTAACATAACCAGGCAATAAATCATTTCATTTGTGCCTTAGGATTCTTAGGCTGGAAGAACTTTAAAAATGAGTCAATTTTATAACATTCTTACGTTATTTGCTGCATGTCTTGGGGTTCTTAGGCTGAAAGTACTTAAAAATTGAGTCAATTGAGCAATCCTCTTATTGCCCCCAATAAGGAGTTGTACGAGTCCAATACCTAGCGTGTTTAGGATCATTTAGCCTTTGGGAGAGTGCGTCAATCTTACCCTTCATGGAGTTGTTTCGCATCCTCCAAAATTCAGATAGAAGACCTCTGCCTTATGAGAGATTAAGAATCAACTTAATCTCTCATAAAGCAGATGTCTTGAATTCAAATATGAGGGACGCAAAAGAAATATATGTGGGGGATAAAATGAATACAGACTCTTTTAAAGTCGACAATAAATACGAGTTAACATACAGGTATTGATCATTACACCCTATCTATGTATTCTTCAAACATGTATAAGAATTTAAGGCATGAAAATTTTCTATAAGAACTCACCGTCGAGATAAAAAGGTGACAGCAGAACGCTTGATGTGGTGATTGTTTTGTTGTGTACTACACATTGAGTCTAATATATAAATTGTCTATTTTGTAATTTTATTGTTTTTACTAATTTCAGTAAAAGTTATATTTTCTTTTTGATAGTTATCCGGTGTTGAAAAGTAAGGTTTTGTGTAGTAGGTGGAGTGGTTGAAAAGCAGAACATCTGTCCGAGCGTGCTACAAGAGTACAAGTTCACTCACATTCGCCTCTATCTCTTATGTGTCAGAAAAGTTTGAATAATATATAATAATGTACCTTTCTAACTTTTGCAGAATTCTTTTTCCTTCCAAACAGTAGCAGACTCTATCTCTTATGTGTCAGAAAAGTTTGAATAATATATAATAATGCACCTTTCTAACTTTTGCAGAATTCTTTTTCCTTCCAAACAGTAGCAGAGAAAAACTTTATGAAATACAATTCCGCTAGTGTTCGAATTTTCTTGATAAAAGGGATGATTGACTCTCACAATACTGGGGGCTGCACTTTTTTTAGATTTTTTATTCACTCGAGACTCATGACATGTGAGAGAATGTCAATCATTCAAACAAAAAATTTCGGACAAAATAGCAAAATTCTTTGAAATAACTTACAAGAACGAATGAGAATCAAGTAAGTATACTTCAATTTTGTCTGGATAATTTGATTTCAATAAGATGTGAACCATCAAACTATAGAACCACACCTAACACAGTACTCCATCCAATTCCGTCACTTGAACCGATGAAAATCGATAATGTGGCAATTAACAATGATGGTCATTATTTATTTCATTGAAAATGTATTTACTCCACTCGAACAACTACGTTCGCGTATGCTGATTACCAGTAATTGACTATCACGTCATCAATTGTCGTCACTGAAATTATATAGAGTTACCTTGATTGAAATTAAAATAAAATGTTGTTATTTAATTGAATTAATTTAATGTATAGTTACCCAATTGAACAAAATTGAAGTTCATTTACCTAATTGACAATAAAGTGAAAGTATAATTACACAAATAGAATTTACTAATTTTTCTACTCTTAGACTATTTTCAAGAGACTCTCTAAATATAAAAATGCTATTCATTTAATAATACAAAAAAATAAATAAAAATTAAATACTTAAAAATAAGGTCCAAGAGAGTCTCTATTTTAACTAGGGGTGAGCGCGGGTCGGTTCGGTTCGGTTCTCTTTAGAACCGAACCGAACCGAACAGAACTTTTCGGGTATCTAGTAAATGGAACCGTCGGGTCCAAATATAATTATGGAACCGTTCGGGTTCGGTTCCATTCGGTTCAGTTCGGTTCCGTTTAGTTCTGTACTATAATTAAATTTTTTAACATTTATAACAACATTATATAAATACAACTAATGATACGTTCAATGGTTTTGGAATGTCAGAGACTAGTAAACTACCTTATTCAAATGATCGCTACGATCAAAGTTTCGGTTGGCGAAGGTCACAGTTTCGATCGGAGGTCACAGTGTCGACCGATAATTGTATAGGTTTTGGAATATTAGCAAGGTTGCGAGAGTGAGTGCGAGAGTCGAGACAACGTTATGTACTTTGGTGCTGGTGTTTAGGGTTATTTCGTAGCTTGGCTAAGAAATGAAACAATAAAATGGATAATTGGGTCAAAAATTAAAAAATTAGAAATGAAACAAATTATTGGGCCAAAATTTTGGATTTAGAAATCGTTAATTTGTTAATTTGTTTAGAAAAAATTAAAATAATTTGATTTACTCAATATAAAAAAAAAATTAGTAAGATTCGATTCTTATTCGGTTATTCGATTTTAGGTCTAGAACCGAGAACCAAACCGTACCCGTCGGTTCTCAATTCAGATACCCGTTCGGGTATTTAATTTGACAAGAACCGTCGGGTTCGGTCGGTTCGGAAGATTTGTCCAGCCCTAATTTTAACTTCTAAACATAGGGAGTTGATTTGATTCTTCAAATTTAGAGAATCAAACTCACTCTCTATTTATAATGATTCCATTTAATAAATTATAGATTTCATTATTTTATTTCTTAAATTATTCAAATCACATTTAAATTGATTGGTTATTAACATATAAAAAATTATATTAAATAAAATATGAGGAAAAATTTATAAAAATTTCTTTTAAAAAAATAAAATTAAAAGTCAAAATATAGAGTATTGTTGAAGTGCATGAAATTTGATTACAATGTAGCCAAATCTAGTTCGACCGGCTACAAATGAAACAACTAAATTTTAATTTTTTTTTTATTAATTAATTTTATTTTATTTTATTTATTTATTTATTTTTTTTGGGGTTTTCATTGAATGCAAGAATTAAACAGTTTAACGACACCAACACTAATCTGATATATATAATCGCTGAACCCAATTATACTGCCCATTATTATTGCTGCAAATCGTTGAATCCAACTCCATTTTCACATCATAGAATCAATGAGAAACACCATTAGCTGACGAATGTTTAGCTTCTTCACCATTTTCTTTCACTTCTCCATTGACACCTTCTTTACCATTTTCTTCTCTCTCTTTCTCAGCCTTTAGCTTCTCTTCTTCCTCTGCTTTCGCTTTAGCTTCTTCCTCGGCCTTGGCTTTTGCTTCTTCCTCTGCCTTCATTTTTGCTTCTTCCTCAGCCTTCGCCTTTGCTTCTTCCAGAGCCGTAATCAATCTGACCAGACAAGCTTCTTCATCCTCTTCGGCTGATTTAGGCATTAAGTTCTCTGCAACATCAGCGGGAGTCATTTTGGTTTCCTTTAACAAGCTATCAATCTCGGCAAAGAGTTTATGAGATTCAAGGTCCAAATAATTCTTTGCTAAAACTTTAAATGCTTCAAAGCAACAGTAAGATAATTCTATATGCTTATCCATTCTTCCTCTCCTAATCAAAGCAGGATCAAGTTTTTCCACATAATTCGTCGTAAAAACAATTATCCTCTCCCCACCACAAGCTGACCAAAGACCATCGATGAAATTCAGAAGCCCAGATAATGTAACCTGACTATTCTTGTTTTCCTCCCTTTTTTTAATCTCCGCCATAACTGGATCCTTATCCTTTTCTTCTTTCTTTTCATCCTCTGTCTTCTCCTTCTTCTTTTCCCTTTGGCCCGTAAGATCAAGTGAACAATCAATGTCTTCTATTACAACAATAGATTTACTTGATGTGTCTATCAGCAATTTTCTCAGCTCTGTGTTGTCCTTAACTGACGTCAATTCAAGATCATAAATATCATATTTTAAAAGATTAGCCATGGCAGCGATCATGGTGGACTTCCCAGTTCCAGGTGGGCCGTGCAGGAGATACCCCCGCTTCCATGCCTTGCCAATCTTGGCATAATAGTCTTTTGCCTTAGTAAATCTGATCAAATCTTTGATAATTTCTTCCTTCTTGTTCTGCTCCATGGCTAAAGTATCAAAACTAGCTGGATGTTCAAATATCACGTGGCTCCACTTGGTTCTCTTGTATCCGTCCCAACCATCACTCTTATTGTTAGTGTACAATTTCCTCTGCCTTTCTTTAACAGCAATCTCCTTCCCCTCATTCAAAACATGTTTCAGATAAGAGTTGGTGATTATATCCCTGTGTTTCTTGTGGAAAGTGAGTGTGAAATACCTGTTGGCGTCTTCCCTCGGATACACCGAAAACGACTGCCTGTCGGGAACAAAATGGTTGGAAGCCCACCAAAGCTTGATTCCCTGGAATTCATCGGTGACTTCTTCGTTATCCGACATGCTAAGAACTATAACCTGGCTGTCTTGTACAACGTTGGCCTGTAGATGCTTCGCCTGCGTCGAGGAATTCTTGTTCAAATACCTTTCCATTGCAGCAAATGCTTTGCAGCGTTCGAATCCATCGCCCTGATACTCTGAAAACGTAATCACGATGTAAGGATGGAGCAGACTCATGATCATGTGGGTGTGACGCTTGAGAGGTTTTAGGAGTTCATAGGGGAAATAATTCTGAAACATGGCATAAGCCACCATTAGGCCTGCAACTGCAGAGCTTGCTCCTGTAATCATTTCTCCTATGGTAAGCAACATTATTGTTTGTGTTTCCAGATATTCTTTGGAAATCTAATCTGATTTATGAGCTTTCATATTGATGCCACTATATATAAGAACTGAACTAGTTAGAGTCCAACTTGGTGAGCAAGTCTTTTGATTGGTTCCTTTTTCTAATATATGTATTATGTGGAAACTTTTGTTATTTGTCCTTTATAGCTTTTTCAAATACAAATACTGATGCTGTACACTTTTTCTGACGGTCACTCACATGCGTAGGTTTTAGGATTATTTTAATCGTGAGATCACTGATATAGCTTCCGTTTGAGCTAGGGGCGGACCCAAGCGGGGTCCCCTAGGGTCACCAATTTTTTTCAATTTTTTTTTTTTTAAATTTTGGTCGTCTTAAATTTCAAGCACACTATGGAATATCAAATGAAATTGAAATATTACATTCTTAGAGCATGTTTGGTACAATTTAAAATACAATTAAAATTAATTTTTTGATCGTTATTTCACTATTCCAACCGTCATTTTTTAATTCTTTTCTCATAAGTAAGACCCACTTTATCTCTAATGATCAAAAAATCAATTAACAAAATATTTACCAAACAAACACTTAATATCATTTTGAAGTACTCACGACCTAATATTTCACATTGTTAATGTTGTGCGAAATGGTTAATTGTAGCAAATGTTATGACTTGTCAAAATAGGTCGGTCCAAACTAATATTTCGAAAATTTCGATAACAAACTAACTTTAAAAAAATTTCGACGATTATACGCTAGCCATATTCATAAATCTTCTATATCCTCTCGAAACTCATTTCGAGAATTATATTATAAACATATCTAATAATTTAAATGAATATCAAAAATAGTTAAACGTACGTTAAATGTGTATGCTAAAAAGAGACGTATAACTCGTTTTTTTTTATAAAAAAAATCAATTATTTTATTAATGTTTATTATCTTTGCGCGACAAATTTTTCAATATTATTTACTTCATTTTATTAGGAAATTTTATATGTGGTATGACGTCAAATTTTTTTTTTTTTTCATGTGAAAATTCTTAATAAAAATTTTATTATTCATAGGGGTTATAAATTGTTATACTACTTTTTCATCTTGATTATTATTATATCTGAAAAATTTATATAAAAAAAATTCAATCATTTTTAGGATTTTTATTATTATTATTGTTACATTTTCCTCTTGATCAATTAATTGATTAAGAGGAAAAAGTAATAATAATAAAAAAATTTGAAAATGATCGAATATATATATATATATATATATATATATTACATGTAAAAATAATCAAAATAAAAAAGTAACATAACAGTTGCATTTTTTTAAAAATATTTGATTATGATATCCTAATGTAAGATATGTGTGTCCGCCTCTAGTTTGAGCTCCTTTATTTCCCATTTTTCCCCATTTTTCAACATTTTCACTAACAAGTCAGAGACATTTCTACCAATTGCTGAAGTCGTGCGTCAGACGACAATAATGCCACCACAACCGTTGAAAATGGATTTACAATTTCACCCTCCTCAACTTGCCAATTCCTGCTTCAAAACTATTGTATAAGTATTGTAATTGGTGTTGCCATAGTATTATTTTATTGTAAATTCCACACCTAAACTCTAAACTGCACGGTTTAGTGAAGTAATAGTCAGTGTGGGTCCCATTGGCATGCAAATTTTGATCTTAGAAAATGAAAAGTAATGGAAATGAATGGGGCTCAAACGGGAGCATAATGTGGGAGGTTTGTCAAAGAAACTGTACTTGTCTTGATAGCTACCGAAGGCCAGTCAATGTGGCCGATGAAGATGAAGAGAAGGTATTGAGATTGAGGCCCAGTCTCTCAAACCATTTGCCATGGACTTCAAGTCAATATCAGATAATAAACAATACAGGTTCCAAGAAATCGCAAAATGAGTATTTAAAACCCAAATTGAACATTGCATCTTCTTAAAAAGCTGCACTCACCGACATCATCTTGCTTACATTACCGCTGATATATTAAGCCCCGTTTGGCCTCGTTAAATTTCATTTCATTTTTCTCTCCTCTATTTTTAACTACACAATTTTTCATAAAATAATACTATACGTAAATCGATAACATTTTCTTCTTTTTCAACCACTCATTTTTCAAAAAAAAAAAAACTATTCTACTCATTTTTATTTTTAAAAATGGAGACCAAACGGGTGCTAATTAAACGAATATTTAAACGAGAAAATAATAGATTTGGTCTTTCTGTCAAAACTAGCTATAGCTCAATTAGTTTTCTTCTCATCTTCCTTCGAGCCCCACTTGGCGTATAGGTACACCTTCACAAGGTTCTTACAGGTCACACAATAGAAGGTGGGTAGGCATTTTTTGATAATATTTTACTCACATAGAGTTCACCCATGTGAATATTCTGAAATTGTCATGTGAAGCATTATTCTGTACACACAGATTAATGCTCTTCCTTTTGTTCGACTGCATCAGCAGAAGTATAAGCCTCGCGGCAAAACCAAACTCATTTACCTATTTCTTGATATATATATTAAAATGATTTTTTTAAGTACCAGTGCTTAATTTATGTTAAGCACCGATGATATGTCGTATCATTTAATTAGTGAATAAGTTAATGGTAGGTCACATGAATTTAATTATTTACCAATTAAATGTTGTGTCATATTACCGGTACTTAACATAAGTTAAGCACCGATACTTACGAGATCATTTTCGTATATATATACACACATATACACCATGTTTGGTATAAAACTTTGCGTAACCATTGAAGTTATAATTAAATGTTAAATGAAAATAACCATCACTAAAAGAATTATAAATAAATTCAAATCTATTAATTCTTAAAAAGAAAAAAGAAAAAAAAAAGATACGGATGAAACAAAAATTTGTTGTAAAAGGAAAGAAAGCAAAATGAGGAATATAATTATTTCAGATTTAGTGTAACACTATTCATTAAATCAAATTTGGTGTATCATTAGAGTGGTATTCACACCACCAAATTTACATTAAATTTGCCTAACCATTGGAGAGTCTCACAACTGAGTTCCAGGTGCTGCAAGGGGAAACGTCGAAAGATTTTTTCTTCTTTTTGCATTAGTTTTTTCTCTCTCTCTCTCTTTCCTATTTTAATCAAAATGAGGGTATAAATTTCTTTTTAATAAAACGGTGACTAAGACTCAATTGGACGGGTTCATTTGGATCCAAACGCTCCATCATAGAAAGTTAAGGGCTTAGGGCGTCACAAATACGAGATTTAGGACTCCATTGTCACAGCAATCAAAAGTTTGGGACCCTCACTGGATTTCATATCTTTTAACCAAAGGTCAGTCGTGTATTCTCTAATGCTGTCCAAAAGCCAGTGACTAGTGGCCAATGAAGATGAAGAGAAGATGCATTTACCTGCATTGGACTAACCCTGCAAATTTTTACCCATAATGCAATGGACTTAAATTCAAATATCAGATGATAAACCATACAGATTCCTAGAAATTCATAGCATATGATATTATCTCAAACCCAAATTTAAGGCATGTGAAAATATTGCATTAGAACTCACCATCACGGAATACAGAAACTCCAATCAAGATTCATTTTTGGCAAGTCACTTTTCATTTCAATAGCCAAGGGAGAAACTCCACACACAAGCTATATGCCAAAAAGCTCATATTCCAAATCTGTGATAAAAAAGTTCATATCCATGTCCATAAGATTAACATTGCATTTTACTCACGATAAAGAGGGTCGCAAAGATGAATGCTAAATAGCAAACAGGATGCTTACCAAGTGTATAAATGCAGCTTGGAAGGGATGATAGAATCCACGAGTACAAACTCTTGTGGCGTTCATACTTCAAAGAGTAAGATGAGAAACAAGCAATGAGAAAGAACAGTACTATATTGCAAGATCATCATACTTCAAAGAGTATGCCTCGCGGTTTTTGAACCTCAACAATGGTATCTAACCAGACCATCAATCTGCATGAGAATACATAAACAAATCTCAATTCTTGATGTATGCCACATAATAGTTTGTTTAGAATTGGTCAGAAGAAAAAGCGTTCAATTTTTCTGCAGTTTCAGACAGTCTGAAACTTCAATGCACAATTAAGAGTTTTACCTCAATGTGCATGGTTTTTCCTCCACTCCAGAAGTCAATATAACAGCCAATGCCATAATTTGCCAGCATCATCCACGAAGTCTCATTGTCAAGCAGGTAGAGGAAGATTAAAGTTGACAATAACAGACTTCACGGAGAGTCCTTTAGAGTAGTTATTTTAATTCCAAAACTGAATAGCTGCATAGAGAACGTTATGTCGTCATAATCTATCAAAATGATGTTCATGCACGAAAAAGTATTGAAGTTGTTACCATCCTTGAAAGCCAAGGCCCCGTAAATGGCCAGAAGGTATGAATGCCCTCCCAGACAAATTACTCCGTAAAAACGATCAAACTAATCAGAAAACTACGCAAGACTGGCAGCCACATAAAGAGCAAGCACGACAACCATGGAAAATTACAACTTGAAAGCCAAGTAACGGAGGCCAGTGAAGACGAAATGAAGGTGCTTCCATAGGTAGTGGGGCACGGTTTTTTTAACATGTCAGCATGTCAAAGACTAGAATTTATCATCAGAAATAATATAGAATCTTAGAAATCAGTTGTCCGGCGATTGCGTTGAAGTATTTCAAACACAATTGAACACTACATCTTCTTAATAAAGCCACACAGTTTAACATCATCTTGATTACATCACGGTGGACATAAACAAATATTCAGACGAGAAAAAGAAAAACATGTATAGACTGACATGACTGTTTGGGCCAAACTTTAAAGCTATCTCATGTTGCAAAATATACGATCTTTCCACCTAAACTAGCTATAGCTCAGTTAGTTTTCTTCTCATCTTCCTTTTGTTCAGCTGCATCAGTAGTAGAAGCCTGATCCTCTTCCGCAGCAAAACCAAACTCATTCACCCGTTTCCTATCCACCGGATAGGCCCATCTTTGATATAGATATATCAAAAATATAAGATCTGCAAACCAAATGAGAGAGGTCATATATATAAACCTCTTCTGATGAAATAAAACCAGAAAGTAAATCATCTCATTCAGACGTCAAAATTAAAGGAATGCAAAATTTATACTAGAACTCACCATCACGGAACACAGAAAGTCGATGTAGTGTTGGCATTTTAATTACAAATGCAAAGAGATCATCAATAATCGTATTCAGAAACTTGTAGGTCATCTGCCTCCAAGGTAAATGGGCGACAGACTGCAGCTTATAGTTGATGAACAATTGGGGGCACATCATGATAAAACCTACAGCAAAGAAAATGAAATATAGCTAAATTTCCAAGATCATTATAAAAATGTGAAGAAAACCTACATCGTAATAAAAATGTTCACGTGTCTGGCAATTCTAGAACAAGAAAAATGGTTTAATTCTGAGAGAATGTCTTGCTCAGCATAAGATTATATAACTTAGTTACTTAAAAATTCATTAAAACTCAATGAACTGTCGACAAATAACCCTTTAAACATGATCCAGCAAACTTCTATCCTCCTAAGTTTAAACACAAGTGTCCTTATGGAATTTTTCAAGAAATAGTCTCTTCGGCCCTTGGATAATTTTTGCAAAAAACTTTTCCTTCTTTAGTGATGCATAATTAAAAAAATTGCATACCTCCTCCTAAGTTCCAACACAAGTGTGCTCGTGGAATTTTTCAAGAAATAGTCTCTTTTACCCTTAGATAATTTTTGCAAAAAACTTTTCATTCTTTAGTGATGCATAATTTTAAAAAAAAAATGCAATTTTTTTAATCAATATATAATCAGTGCAATAAATTGAGATATAATCTCATTTGCTACAAAATTTGAATTAAATATCAATAAAAATATAATGATTCTGATTGTCAAATTGCACACACTGACAAAATCCATGATAGTCGAATTCTTTGATCCCCAGTCAAGATTCCTTTTTAGCAAGTCATGTTTACAACCAAGGGATGAACTTCACACACAAGCTAGATACCCCAAAACCCATATTCCATGTGTCTAAAAAGTTCACATCCACGTCTACAAGGATCAGCATTGCATCTTACACATAACAAAGAGAAAGAGAGTGCAGGAAGACAAATAGGAGATGCGATGCTTACCAAACATATAAACGCAGCTTGTAAGGGATGAGAGTATAAAAGAATACCAACTCTTGTGGCGTTCATACTTTAAAGAGTACAGAGAGAAACAGGCAACAAGAAAGAACAGTATATATGAAAGATACTTCATTGCAAGATCATCGTATTCCTTTGTTTTGTTTTTAGCATAAGACTCCCGGTCTCGGAACCTCAGCATTGGTATCTTACCAGACCTGTCAATCTGGACAAGACGATATTATGGATGTATAAACTTGACATAAATGAAACTAGATTGTTGATATATGCCATAATAGTTTAACTAGATGCTGTAAGAAAAAAAGAACTAGGTATCGGAGCAGAATCGCTCAATTTTTCAGAAGTTGCAGGTTTGAAAGTTAAGATAAAACTTCAGTTCCCAATTAAAAGTTTTACCTCAATGTGCATGGCTTTTCCTATTTTCCAGAACTCAATACAACACCCAATGCCAGAACTTGCAAGTATCATCCACGAAGTTTCATTGTCAAGCAGGTAGAGGAAGACAACGAGCTGACAAATAAAGTTCACAATAACGGACTTCGCAGAGAGTCCTTCCATGGACTTATTTTTATTCCAAAACTGAATATCTGCACAGAGAAAAATAAAATTGACACTGTAAAAAGATGTTCGTGGTAAACATGAATTAGTGTTGAAGTCACTACCATTCTTGAAAGCCAAGAAGTCGAACACAGAATGTAGGAGTGAAACCACCATGGTAATGGCCAGAAGGTATGGATTTCCTTCTAGAAAAACTCTCTGTAAAATGATTAAAAGATTTAGTTTTGATGACCACCATGTACTTCAATATTCCAGTTCTGACATTTTTATCTATTTTTTGTTCTTGAAAAAGGCTTTCAAATTTAGTTTTGCTGTTTCATTCGACTAGCTTAAAATAAATCTCGAAAATTTTGAATGTCAAAAAAATTAATATTCACACTTTACATTCCTCCAGCTAAATTTCTATGCATGTCAAGTTCCTTGGAGAAGAAAATTAAAAAATAATAATAATTGCATGTCAAGATGAACATAATGGGTACAAAAAAGAGATGATAGAAATACCTTGAGTTCATCAGCTTCACCTTCAAGCATGCTCCCATAGCTCCGGTGAATTTGGAATGATTGATCAATCTGCTGGAATAGTTGCCACTTTGTCATGCTTATGGGACCCACCTCTAAGTGCAGTGCCAACTCAATCACCGTCTCATTTAAAGGTATTAACTTATCTCTAAGCAACCAAAACTCATTGAAGAATATGGTTGGATAATAGTTTCCTGTGCTGGGCTCAATATTCAGGACTTACAAAATTTAGTCAAGGAATTGATCATAAAGCTTTTGTCAGTTGTCACCCTACTGTGAGATGATAGAATTGGATGACCTACCACTATGTTTACATTGAAAAACTTAAAATATAAAAACTCTTAACAAACAATTTTTGCGCTTGATCTCTTGCTACTCAGTCAGGGCGGACCCAAGATTATTGTTCAGTGGGGGGCGAGACAAAAAATAAGCTAAAACAAATTGTGAAAGCATTTCTTGAATGTTTCAGGTCTGGACGAGGTTGATGGCGCTAGGTGGAGAAGCACTTTGGAATGTCCCTAAATTTTCACTATTGTTTTGTTTCCAAAGACAACATTTTTTCTATGTTCTTTTTGTTTTATATTTTGCCGACCTTTTGTGATTTTGCAAGAACAGAAAAATAAATTGTATTACAACTATATCAATTTTATTCAATCATTTTTAAGGTCTGATGGATTTGACACAAAAAATTAAAAGAGAGAAGGAGCCAAAAACAAAACACAAGAAGAAGAATAAAAAGGGCATTCTGAGAATTGACTTCGGGGACTTCCCACATCCAAAGCAAGAATCATACTGCTAGGCCAAATGCCCAGTGTTTGTCTTAGCTTTTTTCTGAAGGTATTTGAAATTTCAGTGGGGGCGACTACACCCACTCGGCCCTTAATTGGTCCACCCCTGTACTCAGTTCAAGAAGCGCCAACAGAAAAGAAAAATCTTGACATAAGCAGAATGCTAGGAATTGCTAACACGTGGAAATCAAAATTTGGAGCGAACAATCATAAATGGCAATCAACAAAGTAATTAAAACTTGTGAAACAGCTGGGAGATGGGCAAACCATGCATCCAATCAGAATACAGAGGCGTGGAACAAATTTGGAAAACAGAATCATATCATACAAACTTGACTAGGAGGGAATATTATACACAAATAGATATACAGACAAGTATATTTTTTGCATCTTTAAGCATCATACAATTTAATCAATTCAAGGAAATAAATAAAACTAATCGTGAATACATGAGAGAATCATAAATAATCACCAAATAGTTTGAAAGCGAAGAAAGTTATTGCTGCCATAATAACTTTACTCAATATGAACATACTAAGCGTAGAATGTACTTCATGGAAGTGCCAGCCCCACAATTTTGTTTTGTTTTTTATTTTGTTTGTGGGGGTTGGTGGGGGGGGGGGGGGGGGGGGAGAAAAAAGATAAGATTATTTCACTTTTACACGGTAGTCTTCAGCAGACATTTAACCTGCTTTGTGTGAGATGCAACATAGTCCAGACTGTCTAAATCTACTCTATTATCTACAAACCCTAAAACAACTCAGCTTCAGCCTGATATAAGTTTGTCCTCATTCTAGGCTAAGGATCAAAAAGGAGTAGGCAGTTTTGGCAAATATGAAATATCTATTTCCCTTTGGTCCAAAAGAAAAGGTAAATGACCTTGTTGATTCGATGCACCAAATGCTTCTCTTTTCAAGTTACTAACAATTTCCTTCGAAATTTATGCGGTTCACGAATAGATAAATCCAAACTGGAGCTATATATGAACTTTCTAATATAAGATAAAAAAAAAATACTCTCCGGAAAATAGTTAAGTTGGTCAAGAACTGGTGCATCCAATTTTCTCTGTTACAAAGCCTAAAGCTCCGCTAATGAACTAGCCCCTCTATCAGATTGGAAAATATAAAAGTTGTACACATGCAATCAGTGCCATAAAGTCATTCACGGGTAATTTCGAAAGATGTACATCAAAAGTATTTGTTATGGTGCTACTTTAAGCTGTTAGGAAAAAGTCAATGAAACACCAGCAACCGTTCCATAGCAATCAACTTCTTTTTATTACTAAAGCTGAACTCTAAGTCACGGAAGACGTTGAAGATATGTAAATGTATTGAGGTTTGCAGTCAACTACTAATCCAATATATCATTACCAAATTGGTCAATGGCTTCAACATGCAAATTTACTTTCCCAATGCGCAAACCAGAAGCCAAAATACAACAGAGAAGGGGCAGAAAGAATAACAACAGTTAATGAAGTGTAAGAGAAAGTCCATATAAAGATAATAGTGAATGTAAAGTGAAGATGATAGTTCAAGGATACAAGGCACTATATTTGGCGGAACTTGGTTTTGGGAATATCTGCAGAAATACAAAAGAATTGGCACATCAATATAAATGCATTTCATCCACGGAATTCCAGGGAAATACCTCATCAAGATAAAAACCGCAATTCAACGTCCACAGAAAACCCATAACATAAACATCAAGAACTTTTTTGAGTAATAATGCAAGTTATGAAGATACAACACAATCCACAAATACAAAAGACTGAAGTATGTCCTCTACACGAAGTCAAACTGAGAAGCCATTCAGCATTCATCCTCATAAGTGAAAAATGCAACTTTGCAGCACGTTCTTTCATTTGATGTAGTGGCACTTAACGCTACCATTTAACTAGAGATTGAAGGCAGGTTTATGCTACACCAGCTCGTACTGATAGTTTACAGGCATTCACATCCTGCTTTACTACTTCTTTCAATTGTCTTTTACAAGTGGAATAATATACATAATTTGTCTTGCTGCATAACTTGATTGCTTTTTTTGTGCCAGCATCAATCTTTTAGGGTTTTTTTAATTTATTCCATTGATAATCACTTTCGAGCGACACATCCACCTTAATTTGGAAAAGAAAAATGATACTCAAGAGGCATGTTTCCATGAAAGAGAATACTTTATTTCAAGACAATGTACGTATTCTCTTCATAAACTATTCTTTAATAGCCCATTTGACCATGATAGCTAGACTAGTAAGTTGATCATTTCATCCAAAAAAACTTCAAAATTACAAGAACAGCTTGGATACCACCATGAAAAAATCTTGACGGAAATCAACTGTCATGATAAATTTTTCCGAATTCATAATCCAAAAAAAGCCTACTTCTTGCTAGGGTGCAGTAGAAGTAAAATTACAATTGCAATCAACAGTAAAGAATATACGAATTAAAAAAGGATTTTAAGTGTTAATTCATCTTTAAAGGAAAACTTTTATTTAAACAAGAGTGCAAATGGCAACAAGACTACTACTAATACATTGACATTCTTGAAAAGAATTCCAAAAACAATCTTTAAAAAAATTTACCTCGTGAAATCATCAATCAAATTGATTGTAATATTTGGTTTAAAATATGAAATCCATTCAACTGGTCCGCCTTCTCTGTTTTCAACTTGATCGTCGTCAATTACCTAAAGCAAAAGGCTAAATTCTTCAACAAAGCCATAAATTTCTACACACAACAGACAAAACGAACATGTGCAAGAAAATCTTAACATTATTACTGGGTATATTCAAATTAATAACTTCATCTATAACCCAAACTGAAAATTACGAAGCAAGGATGATAACCAAATGGATTAGGAGGTTGAGTAGAAACCAGCAAACAAGCATTACAGTGAGTACCTCAGAGATGCTTTCACCACCAATAGTCTCTTCTGAATTCCCCAACAGGCTCTTCCTTTTGTCGGCTTTTGACTTGGGCAAATACGTTACAACAGCTAAATGCAAAGATAAAGTCTTGTTAGAGTTTAACATTGCAACATTTCCACATTTTAACCAAAGAGAGGGGAAAATGTTAATCGGTTAATTTGATCTTACCGTGGGTCTGCCCAAAGGCAGCGAAAGGCTGGTATTCAGGATCGTTGGGATCAGGTGGGTAACCAGAACGTGCAAAGAAAACATGAGCATAAAGACTCCCATTATGCTTTAAAGCCTGAGAGACAAATCACAAATAACATAGTTTCCCACTTTTGGTAAATAAATCCTTGTATACAACAGCTTTTATTAACAAATAAATCAAATCCATTTCAAGCATTAATAACTTCTAGGGGCATTTGACGGAATAAACGTCCAGAAGTTTGATTATGAGCAGTTGCATGAAGAAAAATTAGTCACTATAATGTGCTCATAATTGATACCTCGGAAGGATAGTACTTCAATGATATAGACCTGGTACTGTCTGGACCCCAAACTGCATAAGGCATATTTATCTCATGCCAAAAAAGCGATCCTTCACTGCCAAAATCATTAAAATGTTCCTTCTCTGAAAGGAATAACCACATATCCTGAAATAAATATAAAAAGATTTCAAGTTGGAAGGCAGATAATGAGTGGAAAATAAAAGAGAGGATCGTTTATCGGCCAAAAAGTGAAGTGATGTGGAATTTGGAAGTTTAAAGCCAAAAGCTTCGGTACAGACAGAATTCTATTCAATTTCTAAGTAAACTATACTCGATCTGACAAACAAGATTCAAGGTTAATATTAGTTAATAGAAGAGGAGGCAGTATGATCGAGGATCAGGTAACCATGAGAGAGGGAATGCATCAAAATTTTCCCTACTAAGAAAATGGCTTTAAAGACACAGTTGTTTGTGTTTATCTTTTATAAATGGACCACGCCAATGTTTTTAGGCATCATTAAACCAGTTCAGGAAGCATATTAAAAAATGCCTAAAAATAGTGTTGTGAGCAAGCATACACACTTAATATCATGTTTTTAAAAATAATCATATGCAACTGCATCATAATTATTAGATGCATTTCAGGTGACTTCAAGAGCAAGTCACTCAGCCAAAACTGACCTAAAAAGTCTCTTGCAAAAGATGAGTTGGACAAATAGCAATTCATCTATTTCCAAATTAACCCATTAGGAGAAATTAGCAACTGAAATTGAAGGAACTTAAAGCAATAACACAGGTCATGGACTTCTAGGAAAGGGTAGAAAAAGGGACATCTGCACAAAAAGAATCTTCCTGTGATAAGAGTAACTGGAAGAGTAGGGGGGGTTGGCCTTACATGAATAAGAGGATCAGGAAACTTTAAAATGGAATTGGGTTTTCACACTAGTGATGGTACCAAGATGCTGCTACCTAACAGATGATTAAAGATTGAAATTCTTGATCTGGAGGTAATGTCAACAATAGAATGCTCACAATTAAAAATATAAAATATATAGGGTCATTGAGAGAATGCACACTGTTCATGATAGTCAAAAGACTAGATTTTAAAGAGTTAAAATGGTGCTGCCTGACTAGTGGGACCTCAATCTAATAATTCAACATGCACCGATCCTTTAAAGTTTAATGAAGCGATGCCATTGGTAAAGACAAATTCTCAAAGTGATTGTTCAAAACACTTGAATTTGAGGAACTTAGAGGAGAGGTGCTCTTTAAAAGATGAATTCTCAACAAAATAATGAAATAACTTGATTTTTGAAATTGTACAGAACTTTGGGTCTTTAGAAATTCTTTTAATTAGATAATAGATAAATCAAATTGTTTGTAGTTTTGAATATATTGATTCATGTGATAAAGTTAAAACTTGCCTAAGTTCAAATGGGTAAAAAGGGCTTGTTTCATAGATTCTGGAGAAGTCGAATGTTAACAACTAAGAAATGTCTATCTAACAGTTCAGTTGGCGGAAACTTTTAAAGTTTTTAATGCTGTGGTTGTTTTATTCAATCTTTCCCACTTGAGCCTATTACTTAGGCTCATGGATCACCTTCCAAGTACCTGCTTGTAGGCGGAGATATCCTTCTTTTTATCATTTCCCAAAAAGTTGACAAACTGGGTGGAAATTGGGATATGGATGGAATATAATGAAATAGAGCCACTTTGAGGTTCCCTCTGAAATCCAAGTAACTAACTTCCCTAAATATCAAAGGGAATGAACATATGATGAAAAGCCCACCCAACTTTTTAAAGAAGATAAATTTTGCAATCAAATTGTTGAAAACACATGAAAGGGGGTCTTAAAAGTGTTATGCTAATAGGAAAAATTTATAACTAAATCATTCATTATTCTTGGATCTTTTACTAAACTGGTAAAAAAGGAAGTTTTAGTCAAATTGGTGGAACAAGATCGAAGTATCCATGGAGACTTGTTTTGTATAGCAAAGTCAGTTAGACTATTCAATAAAAACAGATTTATTGAAGTGTTCATTGGAGGGATTTCTTTGAGGGTGCGAGAGCTATAGTTTGGAAGACATTTAGAGGAGCTGGGTATGATTATAAGGTGATCCTGAAATAGAGATAGTAGGATTTCTGAAACACTTAAAACTTCAAAAACTTTGGCCTGTTGAGAAGTCCTCTTTGTCAAACCACTGTGCACCTTGAAATCACCAAAGTCAAGTCTTTTCAAAGAATTTTGCATCTTCGAGCTATCCCATTTAATTAAGACACTTCCTGAAATAAAGTTCCCTTGAAAAGCTTTATAAAAAATGCTACTTTTCTATTAGACCCCGGTTCACTGAACTCTTCAAAATTGAAACTTCCCAATCAATTGATTAAAAAAATCCTTCTCAAAATACAGAAACTATTAAGTGAATGGCAAAAATAATATCCTATCAACCGTGTTCTTGTGTATCTTTGTGCATACACACAGGTTGCATACAAATAACTTACTGTATATGCACTTGCGTATTTAAACACGAGGAACGAGTCTGTGTACACATATATATACACATGTAGATGAGTATATATGTTAAAACTATATAATATCATAATTTCAGAGAAAGATTGAGAGACAGACCAAAGGTTCTCCCTTGTGGAAGATATTGGAGATCTGATTAGAGGTTTGAGTAGGGGATTTTTTGGATCCGAAGAACTTGGATGCGAAATACCAAAATACTGCCACTCTTATAATTCCCGTTAGCATCTGTCCAACACCCTGCTGCTGCTGCTGCCTTCCTCCTCCTCCTCCTCCCCCACCACCAACACCAACATCACCACCAGGTCCACCACCTTCTATTGCCGGCTGTGCCATCCGTTTTCCTTTTTTCTTTGTTAGGGCAACAATTAGTCGCCAAATGAGCTAATTTGAATCTAACGCCTCGCCACCGCCACAGTTACACGGCTAAGCTGATACTCATGTACTATGTCGATGAGATCAGAGTGAGAGGGATAATATATCTAGCCGAATTGGAGACGGCCACGCAAGTTGCGCAAACTGGAAATATGTTAATTGTGCCAATGATCCTTGAACTCATACATTAAAAACAAGGGATAATTGCAGCAGAATCCCCAAATCTTTACAACACTAGCAGACTTTCCTCAAACATTTGATTTGTTGCAATCGTCACCCCTAACCTTTCCAAACGTTACATTTGGGGCCCTTTTGGATGGTTTTTATCCAAAATTCCGTTTGTTGACCAAAAAACTGATTTTAACCACATTTTAATAGTTTTTAAAAGGGCAAAATGGTAACTTCACATTAAAATCAAAATTTTAAAAAGGGAAAAAATAAAATTGGTTTTCTTCTCCACCCGACCCGACCCGCCACAAATCCATCCCCTTTCACATAGACAAGCACACTATCCACAGGCAGATGATTTCACATAGACAGACAGATAAACTAGAAAAACTCGTATCGAAAATAGCCTGAGAACAACCCCTATGTTCACAAGCTAATCCTCTTCTTCAGTAAAAACGAGATACATCAATTGTCTAATCCAAAAAATATACCAATCAATACATTTTCAATTTTCAAACCCTGATTCCATGGATCTACAAAGAAAAATCTTCAACCCAAAGCATAGCAGTCAGTATTTAATTGCTCAAGAACATTAATCATCCACTCAGGAAGCATAAGCTGCTTTGCGATCCATTGGCGAGCTTCGATCCCTTTTCAGTCTGGATGCCTGTCTAACATCATTTATGTCTCTTAAATCTCGACGCTGTTCTTGGGATTCAATTTCCAATTCGGGTATGAGTTCCGGTTCAAGTTGGAGTTGGAGTTGGAGGTCGGGCTTTGCTGGTTCGTATTAAGCAGGTTGAAGGGGTGAGAACAGTGGAGGCTAAACAGCGTGCTTGGTGTTGAGCGTTGCACCGGTTCTGGGCCTGCCGCTTTAAGGAGATTTATCGGCACCTTTGCTGGTATGAGATAATCGACCGTTTGAATGGACGATAGAGTTCATGCGTCGCCATCGATTTAAGCCACGGGTGGGGTAGGGTGGGGTGGGATGGGATGGGGTGGAGAAGAAGACCAATTTTATTTTTTTCCCTTTTTAAATTTTGATTTTAATGTGAAGTTACCATTTTGCCCTTTTAAAAACTATTAAAATGTGGTCAAAATCAGTTTTTTGGTCAACAAACGGAATTTTGGATGAAAACCGTCCAAAAGGGCCCCCTATGCAACGTTTAGAAATGTTAGGGGTGAGACTGCAACAAATCAAAGGTTTGGGAAAAGTGTGCTGGTGTTGAATAGGTTTGGAGCTTCTACTGCAATTATCCCTAAAAACAATCTCATGTGTAACTCATAACAATGTTGTTTTAGAATAGTAAGAATGTGTGGATGGAAAATAAGGAAATTTTTTTAATGTACATGTAATATTATTTTAATAAAAAATTTGTGATTAAAAATGAGAGAGCGAAAAATCTATTTTGATAAAAATGAAAATCAAACAGACCTTATCACGTTAAATTGGTAAATGTCCCAAACTCCCAAAAATAACTTAACTCATGTGCATATCTTGAAAAATATAGTGGAAAATCAAATGTCTTTTTTATTTGGCAATTTGGTGTGCGAAGTTAGGGCGCCACCTATTCATTTTGTTTGTTGTGTTACCAATTTTGCTACAATTGTGTAACGGACATTATGTCAGTGAGTAACTTTCAATATTTTTATAAATTTAGTGGCAAAAACTCAACACCTAATATTTTAGTAAACAGTCAAAAACACATAAGTTCAATGATTATTAGGATAATTAACTCTCAAATAAGAAATGTAATACAATATTATTTATTGGATTTTTGTTCTTAAAATATTATGGTTTATTCACGGTTTTTTACAACAATTTTGTTGACTTGGTTTTAGTTTGATGACATTGTGGCATTTCACGACTTTAATGTGTTCTTTATCGAGTGACCATTATTAATACTTGCAGGGGGAAAGGAAAAGAAAGATAAATTCCATTTGGGATCTCGAAGTTTGCTTAGTGTTGCAAGTACTCCTCAACCTTTTAAAAGAAGCAATTAGGTCCCAATCCTTTAATTGTGTAGCACTTGAATACTTATTCGAAGGAATCTGTAAGTTTGAATTTGATAATATTGCAGAGGTGAAATTGATGTAGAAGCAGGGAGCTAAATGTGTGATAAAATTGTATTTTACTTGATGATATATACCAAATATGATACAGCATATATAGCCACTTTTGAAGTGGTGAGCAAATAAAAAAAAAAGAATCAAATTACATGTGATATACACCTAAGAATAAGATACAGTTGTAACTAACTAACATAGCACCACAGGTGCACATTAGCACTGGTCACTTCTCCCATTCAACACGTGAGTTGCTGAGATGTGATAATACATTTAAACATCCTCCCTCAAGCTGGAGTTTATTCTTTAACTCCAAGCTTGTCCTTAAGAAAGAGAAATCTGGTTTGTGAAAGGGGCTTGGTTAGCAAGTTTGCAATTTGATCTGATGATGAGGGAACATATTGAGTTTTCAGCTTTCCTTCAAGAACCTTGTCCT
Organism: Olea europaea var. sylvestris; assembly: GCF_002742605.1. Taxonomy (NCBI): domain Eukaryota; kingdom Viridiplantae; phylum Streptophyta; class Magnoliopsida; order Lamiales; family Oleaceae; genus Olea; species Olea europaea. Next base: position 92,112 of record NW_019235080.1, read on the forward strand.
TAACAAAATGTATATCCAACTCAATATGCTTAGTTCGGGCATGGTAAATTGGATTTGAAGCTAAAGCACTTGCACTAAGATTACCACACCAAAGCACATGAGGAAAAGATAAATGTAACTTGATTTCTATAAGCAATGATTCAATCCAAGTTATCTCGGCAGCTGCATGGCTAGGGCTCTATACTCTGATTCAGTGCTGGACCTAGTCACAACGTGTTGTTCTTTGAAGACCAAACCACCACCAAGTACACATAATAGCCGGCTGTTGACCTTCTATCATCAGGGCATGATGCCCAATCTGCATCAGCAAAACCAGTGATGCTCATTTTATGACTCCTTTGAATCTATAATCCATGCTCAATAGTCCCTTTTAGATATCTAAAGATTCTTTTGACTGCTTTTCAGTGGACATCTAAAGGTGTTTGCAAAAATTGACTCATCTTGTTCACAGCAAAGGTTATATCAGGTCGTGTGTGTGCTAAGTATTGTAGTCCACCAATTGCACTTTTATATAGAGAATGGTCTGCTATCTTTTCACCTTCACTTCTGGAAATATTCTTGCCTACTGTCATAGGTGTTGCACAAGGTTTAAGATGCTCAAAATTGAACCTTTTCAACAGGTCCTTTGTATACTTGATCTAAGTGAGATGCATATTTGATTCACCTCTTCTTACCTCAATTCCCAAAAAATGATGTAGCTCACCCATATCTTTCAGTGCAAACCGTGCATTTAAATTATCAATAAAGTCCTGCAACATCTTCTGATCATTGCTTGTAATTAGTATATTATCAACATATACCAAGACAAAGATTACTTGTTTCTTATTCATGTAAAAGAATAGGGAACTATCTGCCTTTGATTTTGAAAACTTTCAATCCAAAAGAGTCTTTTTCAGTTTTTCATACCATGCTCTAGGTGCTTGCATGAGTCCATAAAGAGCCCTTTTTAGTTTGCAAACAAAGGTGGAATTTGCTTTGTCAACAAAACCTTCTGACTGCCACATATAAACTTCTTCATCTAGTTTCCCATTCAAGAATGCATTGTTAATGTCAACTTGTTTGATACTCCAGGGTTTTGAGACTACAAGAACAAGAATTATCCTCATGGTGAAAGTCTTTATAATTAGGCTGAAAGTTTCATGGTAATCAACTCCTAATGTCTGTAATCAACTCCTAATGTCTGCAAGAAACCTTTAGCAACAAGTCTTGCTTTGTGCTTCAATATCCTTCCATCAACATCTCATTTAAGTCTGAAAACCCAGTTGTTTCCTATCACCTTTTGATTGATCAGAGGTGGTACTAATTTTCAAGTATTATTTCTCATCAATGCCTCATATTCATCCTTCCATGCTTTTCTCCAATCTTTATTTGTAAGAGCCTCAACTACATTGTTAGGTTCTAGTCTGCTTTGTTCAATGTTGTACTGCTTGCACTGAGTTGAGTAGACTTTTAGTTTGAATATACCAGCTTTACTTCTGGTAATCATAGGATGATTTACAATCTGATTCCCCCATTCTGCCTCACTTAAATTTAGTTCATCACTTGCTTCAGTTTGCTCTATTTGAGTATTTGCAGGACCTTCTTGACTTTCAATTTGGGTGCCTTCAATAATTGTAACTGTGTTTTCATTCTCATTTTCCTCAGATATCAAGTTTTCAGCCATTTTTGGTTGATCAAACTCAAAAGGTGTTGTTGTTGGAGTTGCATCAAAATGAGCTTCATCAATTGAGCAAGTTGGGTTACTGTTTGGAAGAGTGTGGAAAGGTATATAATGAATAATAGTTTCAAACTTCTGGGAATAGTTTCTTTTACTGAGAAAACCAGACTAGAAAGGAAACTCATTTTCATTGAAGACTTCATGCCTAGATATATATACTCTTCCTGTTGGACTGAGACATTTATAGCCTTTATGAGAGTTGATGAAGCCAAGGAACACACATTTTTGTGGAATGAAAATTGAACTCATGTTCTTGATATGGTCTAAGACAAGGAAAGCAAGCACAACCAAAGATTTTGAGTGACTTGTATTCAATCTGTTCATTGTTTAGAATTTGACAAGGTGCTTTCATTTTCAGAACAGGTGTAGGTAGTTTGTTGATAAGGTAAGTCGCTGTGTGAAAGGATTCCCATCAATAATGTAAAGGCATACTTACTTGAGCAAGAAGAGCTAAGCCGGTTTCTGTTATATGTCTGTGTTTTCTCTCAGCTCTACCTTTTTGGGCTGAGGTGTGAGGACAAGAGAGATGCTTATCAATACCAGACTTTAGAGCTAAATTAGTAAATGCTCTAAATTCACCTCCCCAATCAGATTGGAGTACTTTGATTTTCCTATCAAACTTATTTTCAACAAGGTTTTTGAATTGAATGAATAGGTTTAATGCTTCAGATTTGTTTCTCATGGGATAGATCCATGTATACCTACTATAGTCATCAAGGAAGAGAATGTAATATTTGAAACCAAAAGAAGAATTTATAGGTGTAGGACCCAGACATCTGTGTGAATTAAATCAAGAGGGGCTGATGCACGTGAAATAGATAATTTGAATGGCAAAGAGTGTGATTTACCAAGTTGGCAAGCATCACAAAACTAAATGATTTCATTAGCATCGAATTTTTCATTACAAGATTTAAGTACTTGTGACATCACAGAGGTTGTGGGATGTCCAAGTCTCATATGCCACTGTTTCAACCTAGATTCTTACTCAGTGGTAGTTTTAGACACTTTAGACTTAGTAACAAATGTTGAGGGATTCAACTTATTTGGATAGATCGACTCTTGATAGAAAGGCTTTTTGGCTTAATCTAGATGCTCAACTTGATACAGCCCATCTTTAAGCTTCCCTTCCAGCAACACCTCCTTCGTTTGTTCGTCCTTAACAATATAGAAATCAGAGTGAAATTTCATGAATACACCATTATCAGATGTTAATTGAGAGATGCTTAACAAGTTTTTCTTAATTGATGGTACTAGCAAGACATTATTAAGAACCAATGATTTGTCATTTAGTGTGCTCAAATGATTTGTACCAATATGAGAAATATGGAGTCTGTTACCATTACCAACAGCAAGTGTTTCCTTACCACCATACTCATGTGCCTCAGACAGGTTCTTCTTCTCAGTAGTGACATGGTTGCTGCCTCCTAAGTCTGCAAACCAAGCAGGATCTGATACAGTACTTGATGAAGCTATAAGAGCTGCTGGTCCTGAAAAGTTGTTCTGGTAGTGTCGTTCAAGCCTTGTGCCCATATACCTTTCATTGTAACGATTGAAACATTTTTCTGCTGAATGATTGCTCAAACCACAGATTTGACATGGTCCTTTGTTCTCATTTTGTCTGCTGATTCTACCTCTGCTTCTTTTACCTCTATTGTAGTAACTTCTTCCTCCATAGTTGGACCTACATCCTCTGTTGATATTTGATCTGTGCACAAAATTTGCTGAAGCGTGACTCAAGTTAATTGAAGCTAGGTTGTTTTTCACAGTATTAAGTTGCTCAATTTGACTTTCAAAAGTCATCAGTACAGATTGCAACTCAGGCCAAGATGCTATTGATTTGAACCACTATAGGAGTGTACTCCTCATCTAGTCCAGCCAATACTTGTGTAACAAGATCATTGTGAGGGATGCTCTTTCCTGCAATTTTGAGATTATCTGCTAGTTGTTTAATTGTGTTTAAGTACTGATCAATATTCATCGATCCCTTTCTTGTCCTTTGAAGTTCACTGATAAGGAAAATAACTCTTGACTTATTCATTATCCCAAAACTTTCTCAGACAGCATTCCAGAGGTTACAAGAGTTTGTAGATCCCATCACTCTCGTAGCGATCTCAGCAGTCATTGATGAATAGAGTCAACCCATCAGTAGTTGGTCAGTAGACATCCATGTCACATATTCAGTATTTGGTGTCATTTTGACAGTAGTTCCAGCAACATTTGTAGTTTGTGTTGCCAAAAATTTCTGCTGGGCAAGCTTTCGTTCATGTGATAAATCCTTCAAGATTATGGCTTTTAATGATGGGCACCACCATGTTCTTCCACAGCAAAAAATTGTTCCTATTAAGCTTTACCGATGGAACTTGAGTGAGACTGATTCCAAATGATGGCAACTGATTTCCTCCCAACATTGAAGGGATCAATGTGCTTGAGGTTGGTGGAGCTGACTGTGAGTTGGATCCGGTGTTAGCCATTGTATGGCTCTAATACCAAGTTTGAATTTGATAATATTGCAGAGGTGAAATTGATGCAGAAGCAAGGAGCTGAATGTGTGATAAAATTGTATTTTACTTAATGATATACACCGAATATGATACAATATATATAGCCACTTTTGAAGTGGTGAGCAAGTGAAAAAAAGAATCAAGTTACATGTGCTATACACCTAAGAATAAGATACAGTTGTAACTAACTAACATAGCACCACAGGTGCACATTAGCACTGGTCACTTCTCCCATTCAACATGTGAGCTGCTGAGGTGTGATAATACACTCTAACACCGTACATTTTAACTATTATAAAGGTAATGTGTATCAAAGTGCCTGTTAGACATTTATTTTGATTTTAAAATGTGGAAAAGAAGAAGAAGAAGAAGTATTACTCTACCATCTTCTTCATTAGTTCACACACTCCACCCATACTTCTTTTTCACCACCAAAAATGGGACGGGGAGGGGTGAGGACTTTTATTTTCCATACGACGGGATGAGGATCAGGTTGTTTGGATTGTTTTACCATCCTACTCCACCAATGAAACTAATCAAGCTACCATTGAAGTAAAAATGAGACGTGAGTTTCTTTTGAGTTCGTTTCTTCATTTTCTTGTGATATTCTTCAATGATTTAGTAAAGAAAATGAACTCATTCATAAACTGAGTAATGTTTTACCATCAGTGATGATCATCATCAGTACTCTAGATGACAATGAAGTGTCTAATTCATTATTGATGATGATCACTAAATAGAAATAGTATTATTCTTCATCAATTTATGAAAAAGAACCCATTTTCTTCATAACCATTTCATCACCAAAATCCGTAGTTGTCTTTTGCTTCGACATGGAGGACGAAATGAAAATACTTATTCTGTGACATGCTAGGTAGTGATGTGGCCTTCTGTTGCTAATGTGTTATCTTGACAAACAAACAATTAATTTAATACGTAACATCTATCACTAATTTCTATCACGATGTGCTTTTGACTACTTACAATGAAAAACAAACAAATTTGAAAATCGAAAGCGAGAGTTTATGTGGATGCATAATTGTACAACACTTCTATTTTCTTGTCTTGTCTAACCATTGTTATTCCTCAGCTGGAATAAGTGAGCTTCATTAGATAGTTCAGATTCACTTTCATAAATCCATGATCATTGATAATTTTTTGGTGTTTTTTCCTCTTTTTATTTTATTTTATTTTAATTATGTGCATTCATGAATCTTGTTTTTGAGTTTTAAATGCATTATTTCAAATTAACATCACCATCGCTGATTTTCATTTTTCTTTGAATAGAATGCTTTTATTCTAATTAAATTTAGGCTCTTGCACAGAATGGCACATCTAACTCTACTTTTACGATTCCTACCCACACAACCTATGCACGTGTATACAAGGGTTTACAAATTTTGGTCAGAGGTGCAAACTTTTTTTCACTTTTTACTAGTGTAATTCATGTTGCCGAAGTGTGATTTCTCAAAGGATTCCTTTTTTCCTTGTTAATTCAACTTTTGTGGAAAACTAGTGCAACGATTTTTTAATTTTTTTTATTTTTATTTTATTGGGGGTCGGGTTGGTCGGAGGGCTTTGAGTCTTTGATCTGATCATCTACTTTTGATTGCAGTTTGTTATATGGATTAGATGTTGTAACATCATGAAAAACTAATCTTATGGTGGCACGAAGAAGTTTTTCTTTCGCCCTTTGGCCATTATTTTGTTCGTACCTGAATTTGATTCTATCATTCTATGTTACTTACAATGGCTTGATAATATGTATACTTTCTCTGATTTCTCAAACCACTTTGTAGTTTTATTTTCTGCCTCAGCAGGTTATTTGATAATTTATCCTGCAAAAATATGAGTACTACTCCTGACAAGAAATCCGACGAGGATGGTGGCAATGGAAAAGGGAGTCACTCCGTCTTGAAATATTCACACAGGTGATGGCAAAATTGGACGGGCATGAATACTATGTCCACTATGTCACAGGACCTGATTTAAGGGAAACTTACATTTTGCCCCATAATGAGTCGCGAGATGCAAATAGGAGATCACCTTTACACCAGAATAATTTCTTCAGGGTTTCATTAGCTTCCTATGATTCGTATTCTGATCATGTTGCTGGTTCAAATAGCACTAGCAGTCTGAAGTTGAGAGATTCTATAGAGAAGAAAACAATGTTAGCGAGATTGAAGTAGTTAAAGAAAATAAGGATGATTTGAAATGGGAAGTTAAGTTAAAATATGAAGATGGATTGAGGAAAGAACTGAAGCACTTGGATTGGAAGGTAAGGGATAAAGAAAGAAGTGAACAATTGAACATCTTGCAACCAAGTGAAAAACAGTGAGAACAAAGAGATGGGAAGAAAGTCTCGGAGGAGAGGAGATGAAAAGAAAGATCATCTGAAAGATATAGGGAAAATGATCATGTGAAAATAGAAGCCTGAACGGAGCTGAGAAAGAGGCTTCCCAGAATGAGAAATAACTTCTTGTAGACATTCCTGGTAAATCTGATTAACAGGAAAAATATAGAGTAGAGAAGAAAAGGAAGAAAGATTGTGATTACTGGAAAAGCATTGATAGGGGAACACATGAAAAAGGAGAGGATGCAGACATGGAAGTAGATAGACCTGATAAATGCAGCAGGTTCCATGACAAAGTATTAGAGGAAAGAGGTATGGATGAAAAGGGTATATAAAAGCAAAAAGAATAGTGGACTATTGAATATGATAGGAAGTAGGAATAGTGATTTCATATCAAATCATTGTTGTCAGATTATGGTATTAGTGGATGAATTTAGGGGATATCAAATTGACTTAGAATAGATGACTGAATGGATTGAAAAAAATTGGATCGAAAAGGGAAAAATGTAATAATGCAAGTGTGGTAGTTGAGCTCTAATTTGGGCCCATATACCATTTCGAAAAGAGAATGACGAGATGAGTAGAACTCACTATTTTGTTGTTACATACGATGGATTTTGACTATCCAAATTTGTTTAGGACTCAAAAACTACTTTTAAAGCTTGTGTTACTTTTGTTATTTTGTTTATATCGAATTCTTTGGAATTTTAATTTGCTTAAACCTTTATAAGTAAATGGTTAATTCATCATTTTCTATCAACGTTTGCTTAAACATTTTAATTTGAATTCCTTGTTTCGCATTGCATCAGAGGTCCTACTGCTTTAATAACCTTCCTACCACTTATATTAGGTTAGTTAGAATAACTATAGATTTAGGTTGCTAATAATCACCACCACTCGTGCACATCTAATTATTTGTAATTTTACATTAATTGAGAACTCGACTAAATTTTTATTTCTCATCGATACTTGGATATACACCCATTTTACTACTTGTTCATGATTCCTACACTTGTGGGATAAAAATTAACAACAGTATGAGCTTTGCTTTAATGGAGAAAAGATGGTTGGGGATGGTGAAAGCACTGTGGTGGATGTATTTCGTTGGTCTCCGTGTAAGAAATCTATTCCTCAGAAAACGATGCTGACAATATTTGGGATCCCACTATGCCTTGACCACTTGGAGGTAAATACTTGGCTGTCTGTTACAAATTTTATTTTCAGTTAACTACATATTTTATTTTTGGAATAATCCCCTTGAACCACCCCCAGTTGTCCAGGGGATTATGTGGCACCCCCTATTGGAGGGGTGTCTGCCGCAACCAGGGGTTGTTTAAGAAGCCTGGCCCTTTATTTCTTTTGCTTCCAAGATTTTGAATTCGTAAAGTGAATATGTAATCGAATTAAAAAAATGAAAACCAAACAGTGAAAAAAAAAATGTTAAACCTAGTTTATCGTGGTTTAATGAATTGTTGAGTTTCTTCTCTTGTAGAAAAGTTACTATTTTGCTGCCCCGTAAAATTATTTAAATATCTGTATACTATAAGTGAAATGAAAACTACTCATTATAAATTATTTACTGATGTCTTTATTTACTTAACATTTATTTTTTATTTAGTTATGCTACTTTGAAGTATCACACTTACCCTACATCTTGTCTTTCATCTGTCATTTTATTGCATTTTATCCTTTTTTTTATTTTTCCTTTTTATTATTATTATTTTTTCCCGGTACTCACTGTAAAATATTGCATTTGACTATAACCTAAAACCCTTTTCATTTTTTCCCTACCATGTGATGTGATGGGTACTAGTTAATGTAGGAGTAGATTTGTAATATTGACAAGCGAATAAAGTCACATGATCAAAAGGATATAACCAAATTCTTGATATTGATATATTTTAATGTGCCACTGTTTGTGGTTGCTTAAATCTTCGAAGATTTCTTATATTTTTTAGTCAATTTCAAGATTTTTAGATGGGAACGTGACATTTTGCCATTCTTATCTTTCTAAAAGTCCAGCACTCTAAATAAGGACTAGAAATATAATTAAAGCATTAGTCAAGATTTGGGATGATTAATAGAGATTTTAAAGTAAAAGGAAACGATTTCAATAATAAAATGTTGGTTCATAGTCATTATAATATATCATATTTTGACATATGTATTGGAAATTTTAAAAAATTACATCAATAATTTTCGTTACATAAAGTCAAAGACACAAATTTAAAACATTTCACAAATTAATAAAAATTCCCATATAGGAAAGGAAAAGAGAAAATTGAAATATATGCCCCTCCATTGGTCAGTGGCTCCTGAAGAACCTACATTAAAATATAATGCAGTCATTCCGTCAGCATCATGAGAAGTTTATTAATGCATTATTGAGAGGATATATATATATATATATATATATATATTTATTTATTTATTTATTTATTTATTTATTTATTTATCTTCCGTATTTATTAGCTAAAGAACCTACATTAAAATATAATGCAGTCATTCCGTCAGCATCATGAGAAGTTTATTAATGCATTATTGAGAGGATATATATATATATATATATATATATATTTATTTATTTATTTATTTATTTATTTATTTATTTATCTTCCGTATTTATTAGCTAAAGAACCTACATTAAAATATAATGCAGTCATTCCGTCAGCATCATGAGAAGTTTATTAATGCATTATTGAGAGGAAAGCATTCATGCATTGTATACAAACTCATTATTTCAACTTTATAACTAATTGTACCAAGACAAGTTCCAACGAATTAGTTTAGTATGGATCATGTAACTTATACATAAAAATGGTACGTAAAAAGATTACATTAACTGATGTGAAGAAAAAAGACTGAATGAAAAAAATTGACTGTATTTTAAATTGACAAATAATAGAGTGACACATGGAAAACAGTTATTGAAATATTAAAATTGTCCCATGACATTCTAGTAATGTCTAATAGAAATTGTAAAATTATTCAACAAAATTCATATATATCAAAACAACAACTTCAAATTTCATTTCAAAATTCGCTCTTGATGAAATGTATTCTCTTACGTCAACGATTTAAGGAATGAAATTGTTCTTTACTCACTTTCTTATGTTCAATAGCCACCATTAGTCACAGTTTGAGGTTTGATACTGACCCACTGATGATAACAATCGAGAAAGAAATATGGGAACTCGCATAAATCGAAACGTCAATATAAATTAAGAGATTGGTAATGAAGCCTACAGGGGTAGCTTTTACCGAGGAGCAAACTTATATACCTTGAACTTCTTGAATAGCTACCGTGGACATCACATATAAATTGCTAGAATAAATGCAACAAATAACATGTCGAGAACATTTACAAATTGTTAGAACCCCTAGGTGAAATTTAGCCCTCGTTATTTGAGATTATAATTTTTGGAATAATATTTTTTTTGGAGTACGTATGATTAAAAAAATTAAATTTACATATAAAATTATTTTATTAAGAGTATTAAGAGTATGCGGCTGATATCAATAGACAGGCCAAACAGGCTAACTCTCGTTGGTTGTTTGTTTTTATAAAAGTACAAGATGGTCACATAGAGACAACAATAGTCATTGACTTTTCTCTCTCCTCCACTTAATAGAATAGTCGGCGTCGGTCGATCAGTCGGTCCATTCAGTAACCCCCCGTTACCCCACCTCTCCCAACGCCACTCCTCTCCTACGCATATTCATATCGAGCGTTTCTTCACAGATCACACTATCAGCTTCTTCTCACTTTCCATTTTTCATCGTCTTTAGATTAATTTCTGAGCTTGCATGTAATGTAAAAATCCAAATTACATGTCTGTATACATATAAATATCGTAATCTTTCTTCTCTATAATCGTTTTGTGTAAGCTGGATACCTTAGGTTTTCGTAATCCGTAGCTGCAAATTTATAAAAATCTACCAAGCATGTAACTTGCTTCGAATACAACACCTCTATTCTTCTCATTCTCCCAAAAAAAGAAAAAGAAAAGAAAAGAAAAGAAAAGAGTTAAGTCCTTTATATTCTTGATTTTGCAATGCTTCTAAACCCATAAGGATTGTTGTTAAATCTGGGTACAATTCAGAAGCTCGTGTAGCAACAACCTTATAAAAGCCTTCAAATCATGTAATTTTCATCCCTATAATTTTGCCTCAACTACTCAAAAAAAAAAAAAAAGAAAAAAAGAAAGTGTTTTCGTTTTGATTTATTGGTAAATCGGAAAAGAAGGAAATCAATGGCGGATTTCGAACCGGGGACACCAGGGACGCCGACAACGCCGACGCCGCTTATGTCGTCTCTGAGAGTGGATTCACTGTCGTACGATCGGAAGTCAATGCCGAGATGCAAGTGCTTGCCTTTGGATTCGTCTACTTGGGCGGCACCTCAAACTTGCTTCACCCATTTCTCTGCACCTGAAATTTCTCTCACTCGCAAGGTTTCGCAATCTCTCTCTCTCTCTAACACACGCGCGCGCACTGAGTTACTGAGATCCTTACACGCACGCACTATTTTCCTGGAGATCCTTGCACGCACGAATTCCTGGAAAATATACTCGTTATTATGTATGGAAAACAGGAAAAGAAAAGATGAAATCCGGTCCGGTTTTTATTTGAAACTACTTTTGCACTTAGATTGTAGTATTACTATTACTATTATTGTTCAGTGATCTAAGGATCCAAGATATATTACTATTATAATACATATGGTCGGATTAATTTTCCGTGCTCGTCTGGTAAAGTTTATAAGTGGATCAAACTCTATTTTGTACTCGCATTTTCAATACCTATGACTTTTACCCATTTATTATCCGTCACACTTATAAGAGTTCGATGTAAATGCAAATTTTAATATATTGTATATTTAACGTTGTAAACTAGCAAACAATTTGCATTGCCACATTAGATAACTGTCAGGTTAAATTAACTATTAAAATGTTTTTTTAACCATTTTGTTTATTACAATCATTAAGTTAGCTAATAATTTGATTGAACATGTTGATATGGACACCGCCGCGAAAAATTACGAAATTGCCCCTGGCATGGTTTTTGTTCCCGATCAACTAGTCAAATCATAGCCCATTCCGGCACCGTCGCGACAAATGACGAAATTGCTCTTGGCGCGATTTTCGTTTCCAATAAACCTGCCAAATTTCGGCCCATAATGACACCGTCGCAAAAAATGACGAAATTACCACTGGCACAGTTTTTGTCTCCGATCAACCTATCGAATTTTAACCCATTCCGACACCGTCGCGACAAATGACAAAATTGCCCCTGGCGCGATTTTTGTTTCCAATACACCAGTCAAATTTCAACCAATACCGACACCATCGCGACAAGTGACGAAATTCCGCTGGCGCGACTTTAGTTTCCCATCAATCTGTCAAATTTCAGCCCATTTCGACACAATCGAGACAAATGACGAAATTGCCCCTGGCGCGATTTTTGTTTCCAATCAACCTTCCAAATTTCAGCCCATTCCGACACCATCACGACAAGTGACAAAATTACCCCTGGCGCAATTTTTGTTTCCAATCATCCTACCAAATTTTGGCCCAATCCCACACCGTCGCGACAAATGATAAAATTACCCCCGGCGAAATTTTTTGTTTCCAATCAATCTGTCAAATTTCAGCCCAATCCGAGACCGTCGTGACAAATGACAAAATTGCCCTTGGCGCGATTTTTGTTTACAATCAACCTCCCAAATTTCAACCCATTCCGACAAAGTTGTGACAAATGTCAAAATTGTCCCTCGCGCGATTTTTATTTCCAATCAACCTGCCAAATCACAGCCCATTCTGACACCGTCGCAAAAATGACGAAATTACTCCTGGCACGATTTTTGTTTCCGATTAGCCTGCCACATTTCAACCCATTCTAACACCGTCACGAAAAATAACGAAATTTCCCCTGGCGCAGTTTCCCTTTCCGATCAACCTGTCAAATTATAGCCCACTCAGACGCCGTCACAACAAATGATGAAATTGCACTTGGCGTGATTTTTGTTTCCAATCAACCTGCCAAATTTAAGCCCATTCTGGCATCGTCGCGAAAAATGACAAAATTGCCCCCGACGCGGATTTCGTTTCCAATCAACCTGTCAAATTTTAGCCCATTCCGACACTATTACGACAAATAACAAAATTGCTCCCGTCGCAATTTTTGTTTCCAATCAACCTGCCAAAATTTCAGCCTATGCTGACATTATCGCGAAAAATGACGAAATTGCCCCTGGAGCGATTTTTGTTTCCGATCAACCTGTCAAATTTCGGCCCATTCCGACACCGCCGTGACAAATGACAATATTGCCCCGGGCGTGATTTTTGTTTCCAATTGACTTGTCAAATTTCGGCCCATTCCAACGCTATCGCGAGAAATGACGAAATTGCCTCTGGTGCAATTTTTGTTTCCAATCAACCTGCCAAATTTCGAACCATTCCGACACTGTTGTGACAAATGACGAAATTGCCCCTGGGGCGATTTTTGTTTCCAATCAACCTACCAAATTTCAGCCCATTCTGAAACCGTCGCGAAAAATGACGATATTGCCCCTGGCGTGGTTTTTGTTTCCGATCAATCTGTCAAATTTCAGCCCATTCCGACACTGTTGCGACAAGTAACAATATTGCCCCTGGCGCAATTTTTGTTTCCAATCGTCTTGTCAAATTTCGGCCCATTTCGACACCGTCGCGACAAACAACGAAATTGCACCTGGCGCGATTTTTGTTTCCAATCAACCTGCCAAATTTCAGCCAATGTCGACACCATCGCGACAAGTGATGAAATTGCCCCTGGCGCGACTTTAGTTTACAATCAATCTGCTAAATTTCAGCCCATTCCGAGACAATCGAGACAAATGACGAAATTGCCCCTGGCGCAATTTTTGTTTCTAATCAACCTGCCAAATTTCTGCCTATTCCGACACCGTCGCGACAAGTGACGAAATTGCCCCTGGCGCGTTTTTGTTTCCAATCATCCTTCCTAATTTTGGCCCAATCCCACGCTGTTGCGACAAATGACGAAATTGCCCCTGGCGCAATTTTTGTTTCCCATCAATCTGCTAAATTTCAGCCCATTCCGAGACAATCGAGACAAATGATGAAATTACCCCTGGCATGATTTTTGTTTCCAATCAACCTGCCAAATTTCTGCCCATTCCGACACCGTCGCGACAAGTGACGAAATTGCCCCTGGCGTACTTTTTGTTTCCAATCATCCTTCCAAATTTTGGCCCAATCCCACGTCGTTGCGACAAATGATGAAATTTCCCTAGCGCAATTTTTGTTTCCCATCATCTGCCAAATTTCGGTCCTTCCCGACACCGTCGCGACAAATGATAAAATTACCCCCGGAGAAATTTTTTGTTTCCAATCAATCTGCCAAATTTCAGCCCATTCCGACATCGTCGTGACAAATGACAAAATTTCCCTTGGCGTGATTTTTGTTTCCAATCAACCGGCCAAATTTCAGCCCATTCCAACAACGTCGTGACAAATGTCAAAATTGTCCCTCGCGCGATTTTTATTTCCAATAAACCGGCCAAATCTGATCCCATTCTGACACCGTCGCAAAAATGACAAAATTGCTCCTGGCACGATTTTTGTTTCCAATCAAACTGTCAAATTTCAGCCCATTCTAACACCGTCACGAAAAATGACGAAATTTTCCCTGGCGCAGTTTTCGTTTCCGATCAACCTGTCAATTTATAGCCCATTCCGCCACCGTCGCGACAAATGACAAAATTGAACTTGGCGCGATTTTTGTTTTCAATCAACCTGGCAAATTTCAACCCATTCTGACAACGTTGCGAAAAATGACGAAATTGCCCCTGGCGCGGATTTCGTTTCCAACCAACCTGTCAAATTTTAACCCATTCTAACACCGTCGCGACAAATAACAAAATTGCCCACGTCATAATTTTTATTTCCAATCAACCTGCCAAAATTTAAGCCCATTCTGACACCGTCGCGAAAAATGACGAAATTGCCACTGGGGCGATTTTTGTTTCAAATCAACCTGACAAATTTTAGCCCATTCCGATACCATCGCGACAAATGATAGCATTGCCCTAGCTTAATTTTTGTTTCCAATCATCCTGTCAAATTTCGGCCCATTCCGACACTATCGCGATAAACGACGAAAATGCCCCTGGATCGATTTTTGTTTCCAATCAACCTGCCAAATTTCGGCCCATTTCGACACTGTCGCGACAAATGATGAAATTGCCGCTGGTGCGATTTTTGTTCCGATCAACCTGCCAAATTTTAGCACATTCTGACACCGTTGTGAAAAATGACGAAATTGCCTCTGGCGTGGTTTTTCTTTCCGATCAACCTGTCAAATTTCAACCCATTTCGAGACCGTCGCGACAAATAACAATATTGCCCCTGGTGCGATTTTTGTTTCCAATCGTCCTGTCAAATTTCGGCCCGTTCCGATACCGTCGCGACAAACGACGAAATTGCACCTGGCACGATTTTTGTTTCCAATCAACCTGCCAAATTTCGGCCCACAATGACACCGTCGCGAAAAATGACGAAATTGCCACTGGCACAATTTTTGTTTCCGATCAACCTGTGAAATTTTAGCCCATTCAGACACCATCGCGACAAATGACAAAATTGCCCCAGGTGCGATTTTTGTTTCCAATCAACCTGCTAAATTTCAGCCAATACCGACACCATCACGACAAGTGAAAAAATTGCCCCTGGCGCAACTTTAGTTTTCCATCAATCTGCCAAATTTTAGCCCATTTCGACACAATCGAGACAAATGACGAAATTGCCCCTGGCACGATTTTTGTTTCCAATCAACCTGTCAAATTTCAGCCCATTCCGACACCGTCGCGACAAGTGACAAAATTTCCCCTACGCAGTTTTTGTTTCCAATCATCCTGCCAAATTTTGGCCCAATCCCACGTCGTCGCGACAAATGAAAAAATTGCCCCTGGTGTAATTTTTGTTTCCCATCAATCTGCCAAATTTTGGCCCTTCCCAACACCATCGCGACAAATGATAAAATTACCTGCGGCGAAATTTTTTGTTTCCAATCAATCTGCCAAATTTTTGCCCATTCCGAGACCGTCGCGACAAATGACAAAATTGCCCTTGGCGCGATTTTTGTTTCCAATCAAATTGCCAAACTTCAGCCCATTCCGACAACGTCGTGACAAATGTCAAAATTGTCCCTCACGCGATTTTTGTTTCCAATCAATGTGTTAAATCTCAGCCCATTCTGACACCGTCGCAAAAATGACGAAAGTGCTCTTGGCACGATTTTTGTTTCCGATCAACCTGTTAAATTTCAGCCCATTCTAACACCGTCATGAAAAATGATGAAATTGCCCCGGCGCAGTTTTCATTTCCGATCAACCTGTCAAATTCCAGCCATTCCGACACCGTCGCTAAAGATGACGAAATTGCCCCTGGCGAGATTTTTGTTTCAAATCAACCGGCAAAATTTCAGCCCATTCTGACACCGTCGGGACAAATATAAAATTGCCCCTGGCGCGATTTTTGTTTCCAATCAACCTGCCAAATTTTAGCCCATTCGTGCACGATCGCGACAAATGACAAAATTACCCATGGCGTGGTTTTTGTTTCGAATCAACCTGCCAAATTTTAGCCTATTTTGACACCGTCGCGACAAATGATGAAATTGCCCGTGGCCGATTTTTGTCTACTATCAACCTGCAAAATTTCAACCCATTTCGACACTATCGCGATAAATGACGAAATTGCCCCAGTGAGATTTTTATTTCCAAGCAACCTGACAAATTTCAGCCCATTCTGACACCATTGCGGCAAATGACAAAATTATCCCCGGCACGAATTTTGTTTTCAATCAACTTGCCAAATTTCAGCCCATTAGGACATCGTCGCGACAAATGACGAAATTGACTTTGGCGCGATTTTTGTTTCCAATTAACCTGCCAAGTTTCAACCCATTCCGACATCGTCGTTAAAAATGACGAAATTGCTAGGAAAAATGACAAAATTTCCCTTGGCGCGATTTTTGTTTCCGATCAACCTATTAAATATTAGCCCATTCCGACACCATTGCGACAAATGACGAATTGGCCCCGAGGATTTATTTTTCTTCCTTTACACGGAAGGGTTCTGCCTTTACACGGAAGGAAAAGAAAAGGGGAAAGGGGACAGGAGACAGGAAGTGAAGGGGAAGGCGCCATTGTATGTGGTGGATGAGAAGAGATTGATAACGATTGACAATGATGAGTAAGATGATATGGGAATCAAGAGCATGTTTGTGTGAGTGCACCTTATAAGCTCACCGAAACATGCACCAAATATGTTGAGGATTCTGCATTCTGTTAGTAGTCATCATACGAGAGACTTCTAGGTTGTTTCTACTCCTATTAGTAGATTGTGATTTGTCGCGTGACACTAATTTGCTAACTTATCATTTGCTACTTATATTAATTTGATTTATGATTGTTTGTAAGTTAGACTTTTATAATGGATTTTCTAGATGGTGTTTGGTTTTCATGTGTCTTCAGAATTGTCCATTCCTCTGCCTTTTGCTCCCTATTTCAATTTTCATTTACTTGTCATAGTCCACATACTTATGGTGAATATAAATGTTAAAGAGCATATATGGACCTTGGATTGCCTTTTCATTAATCAGCATAACCTTCAGTCTTTTTTTAAGTTGAGTTTGTTATTTATGACACCACGCAAGCAAAAGGGCAAAAACTGAAAAAAAGAAAGAAAATAAGAGCAAGAGGAAGTACATAAAACAAGTTTGTGAATTAAAGGGAAACCTTGAGCTCCAAATGTACAAATGGCAGATCAGCGTATCATCGTTTCAAGGTTATGAGCACTTAGTCTGTTGATTACGTTGTTATTAACTTGTAACTTTCATTATCTTCACTGCACAGATCAGCATATCGTCGTTCCAAGGCCGCCAATGATGCCTATCTGAGAGGAGATCACTCATCTGCCCAAAATTTCTCACTGAAAGCCCGAGAAGAATGGAATGCTGCTGAACAGCTTAATGCTAAGGCAGCAAAAGAAATCCTGCGTATTAGGAATTGTGAAAATGATCAGTGGACATTGGACTTGCATGGTCTGCACGCAGCAGAAGCTGTTCAAGTATTGCAGGAACATTTATATAATGTTGAATCCTTGAAGTCATCAAACCGCTTGGCAACACCTGATGCAGTCCACAAGGAATCACCCACATTGCTGTCTGCGCCTCTGGAGTCTCTAACTCATAACGACCTAGAGAAGTTGCGGAAACAGCCAGTACTCAAGCAGAGACGAAAACTATTACAAGTCATAACAGGTAATTTTCATCAACTGGAAGTGAGGCTCTTTTGGAATAAGACACTGTTTAACATGAACCATCATATGGATGTGTCTTGAGGAAGTATGAGTTAACACGAAGCTTGTTTCACTGATTCTGGTGGTATAAAATTTCATAGAGTATCACAAGTGAAATGAATGGTAAAATTACAGAATTACTGTATCCTATATCATAATGGAATTCTGCAATTATACAAAATATTTCTGTATCACATGCAAGAGAACTGATCAATTTTGACTTGTGGAAAAAGAAAAGAACCCACTCATATGAGGTCATGAATTCAGTTGGAGAGGCAGATAGAAAGATTTTTAAGTAAAGAGATATATCACTATTAAGAACATTTTCTCAGTTTATGATAATATTCAGCAAAAGGTGCGACGTATCTACTGAAGGAGAAAAGGAAAATGCGAAGATATCTTTTTTCCATTATTTTGTGATACAAATTTTAAAAATATAAGAAACGACACAAGAAAAGGAAAGTTTAGATTATTGATAATAGTTAAAAGTCCTTTAGAATCACTGAAACGGCTAAGTTGATTGATTTTGAAAAAATAACGTGGTAACTGAAAAGGAACATTACAATTAGTTTCTACTTGAACAAATATTGTATCAGAAATTAGGCAAATAGTAAGGTTTATAACAGGAAGAAGTACTTAAAAATGCAAATTTTCTATATTTTTATTTAATGAAGAACTTCATGGGACATCATAGCCCTTGATTAGATGATTGCTCTGTCATGCAAAAATTATAATACTTAGTGACTAAATTAAGAAATGAAAAATAGAGCATACAAGGGCTACCATTGTTATCTTGTTGCCTGAACAATTTGATAGATAGATGCGAAGCAATAAAAATGTTATCTGAACAATATAGAATACCATGTCTCCATGTCAAGTGTGACAGAGATACAGATTTGATGTTGAAGAGTTATTTCATTGTTAGACAAATTCATTAAGTTTACCCTCCCAAACATGCTCACATGCTACACAAAGAACGGACTTCATTCACAGCCCCGCTTTACATTTGAGGCCAAGTCTGTATGTTATTTGCTCTCGAACTTTATTTTTGAGTGAAGTTGCAATGCAGTTCCCGATTACTTCTTGCTGGAATATACAAATATTTTGCTTGGGTCCTCTCTTTTCTCTTGCTTCTATTAGTCAATCTCTTCGATGATAATTAACGTAAACTATTAAATATTTTTGGCTCTAAACGTGCATGAAATTTTAAGATTGTGCGGACTGTATCAATGTTCAGTTTGTAGAGAATTGATTATGTTTTATGAACATTAAAATAGAAGATTATTAATAGTTTACATCTGAAAATGAGAGAGTAAAATCAAATGAGACGCCTATATAACCAATCTAACCAAATGAAACAGAATAATTTCATTTCTTAACTTTAATAATAGTATTCTAAATTTTTGTATGTCTGCTTGTGTAGGACATGAATACGATTATCTGATTTCTGCACCATACAAGCATAATGGTATACTCCATTTTAGTTGACATCCTAAGATAGAGACATAAAATGAGTTGCACTACTTCTATGGAAATAATATGAAATAAAAATAAATACAGCAATTGTAAGGAATGTGCAGGACTGCTTGATTTTAGTCTAGAAAATGTTTATATGCATCTTGATGTAGAATGCTGGTTTTGCAACATAGTGATTCCGGATTTATAGATAATTTGCAGTGACTTGTTTGTCTTTGAACACATGGAATTTGGGACAAGAGATGACTGTTGACCAGCTTTACAAGATCTGGGAAAAATTTTTGTCGTTGCAGATGCACCTTTTTTTTTTTGCTGCTCATGCTTAATTGATGTTTATTATAGTGGGGGGTTGATGTAATGGGCCAAGGAAGCATGCTGTCTTCCTCTCCTTGAATCTTCTGCGCTGCTTTTTTGTTTGTTCCTTTCGTTTTATGTATCCTGCAATTTTATGTTATATCTGTGTATGTGAAGACCAACATCTTGAGTTATAGATGTGCATGGGATTCTGTAAAAGTGATATGTTTTAATACTTTCCACAGGAAAAGGTAATAATAGTAAGGGAGCAGCTTCACTTCCACCTGCTATCAGAAATTTTCTCACTGAGAACGGGTGAAACTAATTCCCTTTTGTCAATATTATGACTGTGTAAAGTTCTTAAAAGATTTTTACTTAAATTCAGATATGTTTGCAGGTATCATTTTGACGATGCTAGGCCTGGGGTAATTACAGTAATGCCCAAGTTTCGTCCACAGTGAACCATAATAACATTTGCAGGAATGAAATAGTTTGCTTCTTCCATATTGTTTTTGTGAATAAACGGGATCATTCTGGTTGCTGTTCTAATTCTATCTATGAACCCTACAGATTGTATTGTAACTTTAACTATAATGAAATTCATGAATTAATTTGTTTGTTGATCTGCTCGATAATGTAAAGTCGTGCGATTGAATATCACATTAATTGAGAACAAAGGGAAATCGTCTCGTACAGAATGCCCAGCCGACAGCCATTACTTTTGTTATCCAGATATTAGACTTTGTTATATGCCATTGCTGATTTTAGGAAATTAATTCAAAAATGTTAGGAAGCTACTCGAGATAAAGTTCTATTTTTCGTGTGCAGAACAAATAAATTGATAAATGTATTAGTTTTTAACCTGTAACAAATACTTGAAGAGGCAAAGTTAAAATGTCCTTTAAAACGGAAAAATCACGTGCTACGACACCATCTGTCTTTTAACTGAGGGGTATCACGTAAACGAATGCACAATAATAGTCATGATACTCATCATTACTCTTTAAAAAAATATTAAAATATTAATTTTGAGACACTCAGCACTCATGATGCTCCAATTCATACACTTAGAAATATTAATAAAATTAAAAAAATTAAATTTGGTTATAATATACATTGCACAGTCTAATCTTCTCAATTCTCAAAACTTCCACAGCTATCTTATTTTTTTTTATTTTGGGTACATAATAACATACAGATAGACGACATGAAAGAAAGAAGTTATAATAACCAAGTTTCTTTCCTTTCCATCTCTTTTTTCTCTCCCTCTTTCATGTCATCTATCTATATACTATTGCCCTTGATTGAAGCCCATTTTTTTTGGAAAAATTCATTTTTCAACAGTGTTTTGACATCATTTCAACTACACATTCTTTAAAAAAAAATTATTACACGCAAATCCAAAACTTTTTGTTATTTTTTAACCACACATTTCCCATCAATACACTATTCAAGAATTTATTCTTCCCAAAAAAATGGGACTTAAACAAGGGCAATTATGTACACAATTGTACAGAAATAACATTATTTTCTTTTTTCAGGAGAAAAATTTTAGTACCTCAGGAGTGCCATATTTTAATGATTTGTGTATTAAAGAGGAGGAAAGTAGGCGAAAGGAGAGAGGAATGGGGAGTGGGGGTGGGGTTGAGAGAGCTCTTAAAATCCACCTGAGGGAGCTGGAGATTCATACAATTTGACTTCTACAATTTTCGTATAAATAAAAAAAGATACATATACTCCATATACATCTTGTGCACCCTCCAAAGATGATTCTTTACTTGAAGAAGTCCTCTTTTCTCCCCCTTCTTCTCACCTGCCTGCATGACGGTGTTCCCAAAATACATTTCCACCATATAGATTTTGCGCACCCTCCAGATTTGGTTCTCTACTTGAACAAAAACCCTATTTTATTCCCTTTCTTCTTTTCAACAGCCTGCGTTATGGTGTTACAAATATCTTTTACAGAACATAATGATCAAAAGTCGAAACAATCAAAATAATGATGATAATAATAATAGATTATCAGTCTAAACCAATAGTAGATTCAGATGAATAGTTCAGCATCATCAAGTATTGCTTCAAGATACTTGAATTGACTTGATAAAATCCATCCCTTAGTATGGCAGTTCACGATAGATTTAGTTCTATTTCATCTCAGGCATTCAAAAATTTTCACGCATATTAAATAAGGACCATAAGGTGCTTTATACCTTACATATATTTATCAGTCAACAGCTGCAGTTGACCTTTACTGCCCTAGGAAAGTATATACTGCCATAATATACATATACCTTATGGATTCAAACACGAGGAATTTTGCTAAAGGTGTTTAGTCAATCTTGTACAGCTATTCCTGTTAGGGTTTTAATAAAACATTCCTAGTGTATTTGTTAATGAGACATCCTTTACCACATCTTTATGAACCAATAACCAGAAATTCTCTCTCACAGCAACAGGTGTAAGAGAAGTTTCTTAACAAGCTGATCCACATTGTATTCTGACAGAATCATTCAATTGGAAGTGAAACTTCCAGTAACTCAAGTTTGTATTAACAAAGAATGAGAGGGACTCAAACTCGAGAGATCATGTGTTTTCATGTGTATTGGCAGATATGGTTGTGAAAGGTAAGGCAGGGGAAGCATCTACTGTTTAGTGGTGCTACTACTCCACGCATCAGCAAATTCATCAAATAGGCGACATATGGAAACTAATTTTGCAACAACAACTTTTACCACACCAGTCCACACTGAACTGAGGATTTTCTGAGAACAAAGATCTGGGCAATCGCATTTGCCATGTTACCTGTGAGGATTTCCCCCCATGCAGAAAATTAAATCTGGCAATCCCTTATTTTATACTTTTACACAGAAAACGATTTGAAACATGACCATAAGCTGTTGTATGAACAAAAGCTTCTGAATTCTTAATCAGAGATTAAAGAGCTTCATCTTTCATACATCAAAAAGAAAAAGGGAAAAACAATACTGGCAAAGAATTCAGATAGAAGTTGTAAAGACGGAAACTATTTATTTTCTGTTAATTAGATGTCCCTCGATGTGCGTCACAGCAAGTGATTTTGTGAAACCATCAGTTCCTAACTTTGAATGCAGGTATTTGGCATAGAATAACTAAGAATACAATGGCTTTAAGAAAGTCCAAAAAAAGAAATGGGGAAATTCAATTTGGAAGGGAAGAAATATATAATAATATGCACTCTTTGTCGTCTTGTCCATATCTTGCAAAAACAATTGCTAGGAATCAGATAATTTACCTTAATGATGAATGACCTCAGGGTAAGAACCACTGTATCTCTTGAACTGCAAAGCCCAATCAAAGGCAGAAGTTAGATCTAAAGATAAAATCATTAAAAAAAATAATAATAAATAAAATAAATCTGCCAATGTCATTTAGCCATATTGAAACAAATGAGAAATCGGTCACAAGTCCATTAAGGTAAGAAAATATAAGCGAATAATTTGGCTGTGCAAGAGTTCAGGGTCCATTCAGAATCACAATGAAACTAGAGTAGTATTTGGCAGCTAAAATAGCAATGGTCATAGGCTGTCTATACATAGCATATATCATTATGGTTGAATTCAACCCCCAAAGTTTCTTCCAATGCAAGTGTCATCCATGTCAACCACCATTTTCCCTTTATATCACACATCGCCATGTGATTTCAACCATGTGCCAGCCATGCTGCTTCACTTGACCAATCGCAGCAAACAAATTAACCCATTTGCTATCCAAGTGTTTGACCAGTCTCTCTGATAGACTAAAATGATACAAAACCAAGTATATAAAATGAAGGCAACACATAAACCATAGGCACCACATCAATTGTTTTAAGTAATACATAGCCATGTTAATTTCACAAAAATATGTGAAACTCTCCCCTTCT
>NW_019235080.1:117006-120516 GCF_002742605.1 Olea europaea var. sylvestris
TCACCTTCCAGCTCTGAATTCAAAACTAAATTCTCTCTTAGAAAGAAACAGTCCCTCCACCAATTGCCTTAGCAAGAATGATAATCATAAATGCTTGCCATGTCCATGTGCTGCAGACCTAAAGTTCTCCCACATATTCTCTCAAAAATCTTCATGGCTATAAACCTATACATTCTGGAATGTGTGTCCTAATCTACATCCACATTTTCAGGCAGAAACTATCAAAAGTATGGTGGGCGGAGTAACACATATTGAATTATCTCACCGATTCCAGACATGACAATTGTTCAATGCTTGCAGAAAGCAAACGTACCCACTAATATCCGCTGAACTATGTTCCACCCTTAGAAGATGCTCAATCCCCTGAGAATCAATTATGAAGAATTCTGTTGGACTGCCATATGGAATAGAGACCTGAAAAAGTACAAAAAAAATGGAACAAACACGATAATATATATTTAGTTTGAAACAGAAAGAAGTTCTATTCAGATAAGAAAAGCATTACAACTAAACAAAGCAGTCTCAAGGTTCCCTTTAGTGTTCCCCAATATTATCTAGGAGTTCTTTCATGTGCTGAATTCTGACATATGCAG
This sequence comes from Olea europaea var. sylvestris, assembly GCF_002742605.1. NCBI lineage: Eukaryota > Viridiplantae > Streptophyta > Magnoliopsida > Lamiales > Oleaceae > Olea > Olea europaea. The sequence continues at coordinate 117,600 of NW_019235080.1, forward strand.
CTTAGGAAATTCCATTAAAAAGTAATTTGAGTCCTATGTTGTTCCATTATTAAGCAAGCCTGTTTTTGACGACTCAAGATTTATTGGATTTTCTAGCATCTATAATAAAAATTCTGTGCTGTCATGTGAATTTTTAGAACAGAACAAAGTTATTTCTTGGTTTTCTTGGTTGATTTTGATGCTATTCAAAATCAGGGTGGGTGTGGTTCAGTCAGCAAGGTAGTTATTCATACTTCTCATTTTTCTCTTCGATTTTTCTACCACATTAATACTTTCATCTTTTCTCCATTTTATGTACAACTGTCTGAATCAATTAAGCTCTTAAGCTTCTATATTGTTTTGCATTTTCCATCTTTTAATAATGGGGCATATAACGCTTTACATGACTTTGCAGTAATTCATTAACTTGCATTGAACATAAAACGCTAAAGCACCAAAAGAAAGATCGTACAAACTCAGTACATAGGAACTAGAATTCAAATTTCTTAAATGACAGTTTATTAGATGGGTGTCGCTCATTCTTACTTCTTTTTGGGGGATTGCAGAGGTGTGTGTAGTGAGAGAGAAAAATTCAAGGTTTAATGTGAGCAAACAAAAATGGATGGAGAACATACAATTATTGATGGTGAAAACTTCTCTGTGACAACAACACGACTAGGCCCATTACACTTGATGCTGTAACCATCCCTTTTTATTGCCAATGTAGCTGGCTCCCATATATCAAGATACCCAGTCTTCAGGACAAAAGAATAGGCGAAAAAACAAAAGAAGTCATAAACGAAAGCCTCATCAAAGAGGTAAGTATGATTTAGGGATAAGATAACAATCATAAGGTTAAAGAAATAAGGAATGTAAATAATCCAGTGGCACTCTTACCGACAGGGATAATTTGTACGAAGCATGACCACTGTAAAGGGTCTTCTCTATGCAATTTTGCATTTCAGGATCTGCAAGAGAAAGGAAAGATGAATGTTAAAAACTAAAGCAATAAAAATGGGCAAACCAAACAGCAAGAAAGTAATTATAAAGGAAAACTCGAGTTAAGATTTTGAATTAGATTTTGATGCCAATTGGAGTGGCAATGTGACAACTGAATTATAGGAGAATGTATTAAATGAAACTGTGGAAATATGTAAATTATTGCTGTAATTACGGCTATCTTATATGAAATTCTTGTTAATTGGATTGAATGCCTCAATTGAGGTTGTCCTTCTCCTTTATATAATAGAATTACATCTTCTAAATAAGATAATTTACAACCAAATCACCTATACGAGGAATGAATAGTTATGCACAAATCATATCTCCTAGATTAGGAAAATATAATTAAATCTCCTAGATTAGGAAATATAATCAAATCTTCTATATTGGGAATATAATCAAATCTCCTACATTACGACAACTCATTGACGCCCCCCTTCAAATTGATGATGGGCAATCAAAAAACACCAATTTGTCAACCATAAATTGATGGCAACGGCGAGATAGAGATTTGGTAAAGACATTAGCTGTTTGGTGGAGATGTGAGGAAGAGAAATCTCATGCCAACCAAGCACTTCACAAAGAGAATGACAACGTACCTCAATATGCTTGTTACGCTCATAGAAACTGAATTATTAGCAATCTTAATAGATTCGTATTATCAGCATAAAGAGTAGGAGAAAACTGCAATTTTCTCTGACAAACCCCAAAGCCATACGATTTCAAAACATGCTGACGACATGACCCAATATTCAGATTCAGTAGAAGACTTCAAGACTTAAGATTGCTTCTTAATTTTTCAAGAAATAAGTTCACCACCAACGAACGTACACCATCCAGTGATAACAGTGAGTATCGGCACAACTAGCCCAATTCGAATTTCTAAACCCCAACAATTGTAAAGAAGTTTAAGAAGGAAAGAACAAATTGCTAACAGATGTATCTTTAAGATAGCAAAGACGACGACGGACAACAACCAAATGGATCTCCAAAACCTTGTATAAATGGACTTGTATGTTGGACAACAAAAGGGATCAGGTCCAATAATGATCAAATAATTCTAGCTTCACCCATAGCACATACATTGAGGGATCAGATAAGGAATCACCACTGTATTAGCACAACTTCAAATTAATCTCCTTAGGTGTAAAAATCGAATTAATATCCTGAAGACCGATTAATGAGATAAGTTCTTGGGTATTCTTATGTTAATGCAAGAGTGTGCCAATTACACAATGTTGGACCTCTAGTCCAAGGAAATATTATAGGGGGCCAAGATGTTTCATATGAAATGAAGATTGGAATCGCAATTGAAGCTACTCAATCAACAATGGACCAGAACATTTTATCTTAAGGATCAAAAAATATCCTCCTCAACGTCACCAATAACTTGAACTAAACATAGAAGTTTAAAAAAAAGGCAATTATTCGGTCCCTAATCTCTTTACGAGTATTGAATTGACTTAAAATTGCAAACTTGATGATCCAATTGCTCAGAGGAAAGGTGTTAGATATTGTCATATTCATCCTATTTCAAAAATAATTATTTCTTATCAAAGCTTGTACTCTTCTTTCAAAGCTTTTATTGCTAATTTGTCTTTTCTGCACGTATTCCAAGTATTATACTAGAAGCTCTTGTTGTTAAAGATCTTTTTAAGAGAAAATGAGAACCATGAAAAAGAATGATACCTAGGGACTTGTTGATCTTTTCTAAGAAAGAGGCTAATAGGTAAACATAGACAACAGAGCAGATTAGAAAATTGTTTTATTTGATATTGTACACTTTATTTAATGTTGCGACTCTTAGACATATAAATAGGTTGCTCAATTTCATGTTATTTCTTTCAGATTTAAATTGATAATACACCTTCCTGTGCATTACCCATTGATTAATAAAATACTTGATTACTTTTCCAAAAAAAAAAAAAAAAAAAAA
>NW_019235080.1:121093-154321 GCF_002742605.1 Olea europaea var. sylvestris
TCAACCAAGAGATCTAAGCATAAAAACTAGAGATCTGTGAGATAAAATGGAGGGAGCAGGAGTAGATTTTATTTTATTTATTTATTTTTTTAAAAGTGGCAAATCATCAACTCAGCCTTAGTGGTGTTATCTATATGTAGAACTCGCTTGAATACAAGTAATAAATAATGTCAAAAAATGAAGGACAATTAGCTTCCCAATTTTCAATATAAAAAGGATTCTTAGATTTACAAGTATAAGACAGTTAAAGTATATAGACCATGTGTGGATGGGGCTTATTTGGAGCTTATATGAATAGATAGCAAAAAGGGTCTTGGCAGCTTCAACAACAAATGCTCAATAAATCCAACACAGTGAAACCAACTACATATACAGAGTACAACTGTGTGATAACATTACTCAAGTAAAAAAAAATTATGTTTATTGTAAGCTGAGGTACTTTATTTATTAGAGGATTGAACTACCAATATTTGATTGACCAGAGGTATAGCATGAGATGAGAACCTAGGGGACAGAACTGATGTAGGACAATCATATTGTAAATAGGATAAAAGTTAGATATACTAGTGGTAGAAGAAATAATTTTGCCTATAAATACAGAGGCATTGTACACTTTTCAACAAGAATCAATTACTATTCAATATATATATAACATGATTGTTTAAATATTGTTTTTATTTATTACATAATTCTTATTACCACCAAGAACTAAGACTAAACTTCAAGGGGCTGAATATGCCGTGGGAAAAATAAAGAGCGTGATTTGAGGAAAACTTGCAGCAAAGCCCCAGAGCCCTTGAGATTTTGGGCAAATTCTACATGTGGCCAAACACATTTTATAATTTCTACCAAATTTAGCTATTATATTTGGTTATATTATCTTAATTTTCAAATTTTCTTGCACTTAGGGTTTTTACAGCATTGTATAAATAAGCAGCCTAGAGTTAGCATAAAAGCATTGCAGATTGACTAAGAAAACCTTTGAGCTTAAACAACATAACATAATAGAAACCTGTACAAAGTTCCTTTCGTTCTTCAAAACTTATCAAAAGAGCTGTATTTGCTAGAGTATTGGGAGTTCTTATTGTAATGCTTGACTACTTAACAGGAGGATTCGTTGCAAATACCAGCTTGAAACATTACATTCTATGACAAACATATATATATTTTCGTGTAAATTGTTTTGAACTTTGTGAACAGCATTTCAAGGAAGCTCTTAACAAGCACAGATTACATTATTGTTCATTGGTGTCTTTAAGAAGATTATCCAAATATTTACACGAGATGGACAGTGGGGATAAATAAATCCTACATGATCACCAGAATTAAAAGATTCATCACATCAAAATTACGGTGCATTCTGTAAGCAGTAAAAGTGAATAGTCTGGTGCATTGTAGGAGAAAAGTTTGCAAATATTTATGCCACAACTGCAGTAGTCCACTCAAGGAATACAATTACCGGGTGGATCGATCATTTGTCTACCGCGCGACATACACTAAATAAAGGATCAGAAGCAATATGATTGATTAAAAGGGTTACGCTTAACCAGACCTTTTTTTGATAGGTATGCTTAACCAGACCTACCAAATACCTTTACTTATAATTCCAATTTTCTTCTTTCATTTCTTTTGGGTTGGGAGTAGGTGCTACAAGCACACCTGTTATAGTAGTTGTGATGCAATATGGAAAGAGTATTCAAGGCATAGAAGAAATTAAATTAATTAGAATCTTATAGTATTTCCGTTATTAATTAATATTGCCTTTAACTGTGATTTTTAGACAATTGGTTTTGTTTCCTTGTAAAGGAAACATTAGTTTCCTTAATAATCCTAGACTGAATACTATATAAAGGGGATCTTTGATTGTAATAAACATATTATTATTGAATTAATTTGCAATCTTCCTGCTAAACCTCTCTCACTTGTTCTCTATTCTTCCCAAGTTATTCTTGTTCTTTTTCTCAACATCAATTTGGTATTAGAGCAAAGGCGTTCTTACTTTGACCAAATTTTTGTTCATCGCATCAAGTTTGTTGTAGCAGCCATCTAACTCAATAGATTCACATTACCATTATTCGAAACCCAATCCATCCAATGCACATCCAAACACCACAGCAAACAGCAGCAACTAAAAAGGTACATATCAGTATTCGGACATAGTTGATTGTCGGTTTTCTTTTCTTTTTGTAATTCATGTTATAAAAAAAATAATAAATAATAATAATAATAATAATAATAGAGGTGAAAACCGGAACTATTCACAGGTTACTCAAAATTCAGTTCTGTTTTTAATAGTTTCAAGTCAAGAAAATGTAGAAATCGTGATTCAAAATTGTTGTCCCCATATTGCATCTGTTGTTGCCACAAATATACATAAATGCCACATATACATAAATTACCAATCCCATCAGCAACCAACCCTTACCATACTTCAGCCCATACTTCAGCCCATCTTACCCTAACATACCCAAGCCTATTCTTAAGCCCATATTACCCTAACTTAGCCAAGCCCACACCCAATCACTTCACCCACAACCACCTTACAGGTCCTTAGGCCGTCTCCAGCGATGCACCAAATTTTGCACTATTTTGCGCCAAATCTTGTACCAAACTAAAATTCGTCTCCAACCATTACACCAAAAGTTACACCAAATGAACAGTGTTTAACCATTTTCTTCCTTTTTTTTATTATTTATAATTTATTTATTTGAATTATTATTTATTTAATTATTTTATAAAATACTTAAATTACTAAATAAATAATTACGTTAAATTACGAAAAAGATTAAATTCATTAATAAATATAAAAAATATAGTATAATTAATAAAAACACTACAACAAAGAAAATCATAAATCATGCCATCAGAAAATAGTACAATGCATTTCAAATTTGGATATTACAATATTACGAAGTCGCAAAATTTTTGCAATTTAATTCTCAAATTCATATGTTCTTCCCACAAATGATCGATTAATGAATTTCAAATTTTATGTATCATTTTGTTTAAATAAATTAGATTATCGTATGTATGTCGTTTTTTTATATATTTCGTGTTAACTTTAATAAATAATAGTATTTGTTATATTTTAATTTTTTTCTTTTAATTAATTTATTGATTATTATTTCTTACATTTAAAATTTATTTTAAATGCAAATATAATAATAATAATAATAATAATAATAATAATAATAATAATAATAATTTATTGTACTAAAAAATATATAGCACAAATGACACATCTACCCTTCATCAATTATTTGGAAAAGGAGAAAGAAAGGGCAAAATAGACTTTAACCACTTTGCACCATTCATCAATTATTTGGAAAAGGAGAAGAAAATGGCAAAATAGACTTTCACCACTTTGCACCATTTTGCACCAAAATGGTGCAAAGTATAGTGTTGCATTGGAGCAACTTTGCACCAAAAAATGGTGCAATTTGGTGATTTGGGGTTCACATTGAAAATGCCCTTATACTCATCCAGTCAAACAATCACAACACTAGAAGCCGACCTTCTTCATCGACATCACTCCGCCGACCTGCACTTTCCATCGCCTCCAAACCGTCCAACCACATCACACAAACATCAGTTCGACCTTTCCCCACTACTATACAACACTATCCCGCTCGGTGAACAGATATATGATTTGGGTTCGCTACTGCTATCTTCCCTACGATTCATCCGCCATCTTCGTTTAATTTGTGCCTTCGCCGCATTCCAATCGACTTCATCAATTCTGTGCATTCAAAGACATTGCACGTCTGCTGTTGGCATATCCTACAACCGTTATGTGAAATGGATCTACAAATAACCTATTAAGAAAAAGAATATTAGAACAAAATGAAAGGTAATGAAAACAAACTGTGTGTGAGAGATGGCATATTCTAGTATGAAAGGTGGTGGTATAATCCACTCGGAAGAAACACAGTTCCAATAAAGGAATCCAAGGGCCATACTCTTCTCCAATTTGAGAAAACAGTCTGAAACGCTTCTGCTCGCTATTCTTCGTGCCACCACCGCTTCTAGTTCCTGTTGTACTCCGTCGTCGCTACCTCATTTCTCCTACTGCTCAAAATCATTCGTCATTGCACGCAGCCACCGTTGTTGCTCCATATACATTTGATAGCCTATTTCAGTGTCATTTGCAGATGGCCCGTCTATTGCCTTTTTCGCCCTATTCAATCATCACCACCACCGCCAAGAACCTCCACCACTACTGCCGTTAGATACCTCTGGCCAAAAGCTCTTATGACTTTGGTAAGATTTAAGCCTGCTTTTTGATAATTATTCTATTATTTAAGTGATTTTGCCTCTTTTGTAGATTTTGTTTTAGTTCCATCAAAAAAAATTTATAATAAACAAAAATAAAATAATAACTACGTTAAAAAAAAAATCATAGACCTAGGAAATTTCATATACAAATACATCAAAAATTCAAAATGAATCTTAAAGACCTTAACCAGACTCACGATACACTCTCATCAAGTCGCCAATATCTCAACTGACATGAACTTAATTGGATCTAGCTGTCCTTAAAAACTCTCGCCCTCCGCGTTAGTGAACTGGTCGAACAATCTTCACGAAACCTGGGTAAACGCCCTATCGATAAGGTGACTGAATCCTCTAACGTAAGTCAACACATCCATGATGCACCTTGTCGCACACCTGACAATGTGCTACCTAAACTATGCAACCTAAATCGTAGGCCACATACTACCTATCCAAATCATCATGACCCCTTTGTCAATCATGTTCCTCATCCAGAATTTCCTCCCGTGCATTTTAACCAACTTCGAGACCATGTCGATGAAAATACTATGAATGTCGAGGGAGATGCTCTTGAATTTGATGGTTGCTTGGACCTCGAAGCCTTTCTTGACTGGGTCGATGTCATCGAAGACTACTTCGATCAATACCAAATGCCTAACTATCAACGTCTTCGTTTCACCAAAATGAAACTTGTCAAGTCGGCCAAACATTATTGGCAAGCAATTATACGGACCCTCGAACGATTAGGTTAGCCTATCACTATGTGGGGAAAAATGAAATTCAAACTCATTGAGAAGTACGTCCCGCCTTACCACTAATCTCAACTCTTGGAGCGTCTTCTCAACCATAGACAAAACTCTTGAACCGTTTCGGAGTACATAACTCATTTTGACGAGTTGTTGTCCAGTTCTAACCTTGACAAACATATGGACGTTGATAAAAGTGTAAAATATAATATTTCTCCCTCTTAAATATTGCATTCACATGATTATTTGATATCAAAATGCACTCATTATACTTATGTTGATTCAAGTTGCATTTTGGTAGAAAAGGTGGAAGATAGAAGAAAAGAGCAAAAAAGGACCAAAGTGGAAGAAAATGAAAGTTCGGGGACTAAAGTGCAAATACTCCAAACTTGTGTCTAACCTTATGATGAAGATTCGGATGTGTTAGAGGTCAAGTGGATGAGAAAAAAAGTAAAAGGGAAGAATACTGTCAAAGTTTCATCACACATCAATTCCCAATCGAAAAAAGTTACGCACAGTTTTCAACCTCATATTGGGACCCCTTTTTTTGACATGTCTAACAATCGAATTGGAAGATGACATCTGAAGAAAAGTTGTAGCCCTTTAAGTTAGCTTTCCAACGCAACTTGAATCACCTCAATCAGACATCGGGAGGGAAAGTTATGGCCAAAATACTAAAAACTGTCCGGCGGAGGAAATTGTGACAACCATGCGACCGCATGGATTACTACCAAGAACTTATGGGGGCATTTTGGCTGAACCATGCGGCCGCATGGTTATTTTCCAAGGGCGAGATCCCAGGTTCCTATTTTGACGCGAACATTTATGAAAACTTGTTTGGCACACGTTTTAAGCCCTAATCTCATCCCAAAACGCCTCTACTCATCCACACATCAATTTTCTTTGGTTTTTGGCTTAATAATTCCATGAAGAACTAAAACCCCTGGTCAAGCTTGGAAGGAACTCATTGGATTTGAGGAAATCACATCAATTGTTCATGTAATTTGGTATTTTATTGTCAAACAATTCTAGATTTTAGACTTTCTCCTTATGAATTGATTTTAAAATTGGTTTAATTTTCATTAGATCTTTCATAGAGTCAATCATGTTTTTTCTATTGTTTGATCGAAATATTTATTGAGATTGCAATTTCATTTATGTTATTGGTGGGTTATTTATGATCTTATGCTTGAAGTCTATGGTTACTTTTGATCTTACTCCAATAACAATTGTGTGAATGTATTAGAAAGTCTAAATCTTAAAATTACAATTGGAATTAAAGTGATCTTTACTGTTAAATCTTCTGATTAGAGAGTTGGGATGAAAACCTCTAATTGAGTAATAATATATGAATTGTTGATGTTGATCGATCCAACCCAATTGAGGGAATCCCAATGCTTCACTAATTTCACATATTGATATTTAAATTTCATTCCAAATTGATAAACTAGTTTCACATAACTCCCGAAACCCCTAAGCTTCTAATCCTTTGAGCATTTCCCATCTTCATGTGGAATCAACACCCCAAGGTTATAATACAATCACCGCGTTATACTTTGAGCATAATCAGACATCATTATCACCAGGTTCCTAAACAGGTTGAAACCTGACCTCAAACATCGGGTGGTAGTTCCTGTTGTACTCCGTCGTCGCTACCTCATTTCTCCTACTGCTCAAAATCATTCGTCATTGCACGCAGCCACCGTTGTTGCTCCATATACATTTGATAGCCTATTTCAGTGTCATTTGCAGATGGCCCGTCTATTGCCTTTTTCGCCCTATTCAATCATCACCACCACCGCCAAGAACCTCCACCACTACTGCCGTTAGATACCTCTGGCCAAAAGCTCTTATGACTTTGGTAAGATTTAAGCCTGCTTTTTGATAATTATTCTATTATTTAAGTGATTTTGCCTCTTTTGTAGATTTTGTTTTAGTTCCATCAAAAAAAATTTATAATAAACAAAAATAAAATAATAACTACGTTAAAAAAAAAATCATAGACCTAGGAAATTTCATATACAAATACATCAAAAATTCAAAATGAATCTTAAAGACCTTAACCAGACTCACGATACACTCTCATCAAGTCGCCAATATCTCAACTGACATGAACTTAATTGGATCTAGCTGTCCTTAAAAACTCTCGCCCTCCGCGTTAGTGAACTGGTCGAACAATCTTCACGAAACCTGGGTAAACGCCCTATCGATAAGGTGACTGAATCCTCTAACGTAAGTCAACACATCCATGATGCACCTTGTCGCACACCTGACAATGTGCTACCTAATCTATGCAACCTAAATCGTAGGCCACATACTACCTATCCAAATCATCATGACCCCTTTGTCAATCATGTTCCTCATCCAGAATTTCCTCCCGTGCATTTTAACCAACTTCGAGACCATGTCGATGAAAATACTATGAAAGTCGAGGGAGATGCTCTTGAATTTGATGGTTGCTTGGACCTCGAAGCCTTTCTTGACTGGGTCGATGTCATCGAAGACTACTTCGATCAATACCAAATGCCTAACTATCAACGTCTTCGTTTCACCAAAATGAAACTTGTCAAGTCGGCCAAACATTATTGGCAAGCAATTATACGGACCCTCGAACGATTAGGTTAGCCTATCACTATGTGGGGAAAAATGAAATTCAAACTCATTGAGAAGTACGTCCCGCCTTACCACTAATCTCAACTCTTGGAGCGTCTTCTCAACCATAGACAAAACTCTTGAACCGTTTCGGAGTACATAACTCATTTTGACGAGTTGTTGTCCAGTTCTAACCTTGACAAACATATGGACGTTGATAAAAGTGTAAAATATAATATTTCTCCCTCTTAAATATTGCATTCACATGATTATTTGATATCAAAATGCACTCATTATACTTATGTTGATTCAAGTTGCATTTTGGTAGAAAAGGTGGAAGATAGAAGAAAAGAGCAAAAAAGGACCAAAGTGGAAGAAAATGAAAGTTCGGGGACTAAAGTGCAAATACTCCAAACTTGTGTCTAACCTTATGATGAAGATTCGGATTTGTTAGAGGTCAAGTGGATGAGAAAAAAAGTAAAAGGGAAGAATACTGTCAAAGTTTCATCACACATCAATTCCCAATCGAAAAAAGTTACGCACAGTTTTCAACCTCATATTGGGACCCCTTTTTTTGACATGTCTAACAATCGAATTGGAAGATGACATCTGAAGAAAAGTTGTAGCCCTTTAAGTTAGCTTTCCAACGCAACTTGAATCACCTCAATCAGACATCGGGAGGGAAAGTTATGGCCAAAATACTAAAAACTGTCCGGCGGAGGAAATTGTGACAACCATGCGACCGCATGGATTACTACCAAGAACTTATGGGGGCATTTTGGCTGAACCATGCGGCCGCATGGTTATTTTCCAAGGGCGAGATCCCAGGTTCCTATTTTGACGCGAACATTTATGAAAACTTGTTTGGCACACGTTTTAAGCCCTAATCTCATCCCAAAACGCCTCTACTCATCCACACATCAATTTTCTTTGGTTTTTGGCTTAATAATTCCATGAAGAACTAAAACCCCTGGTCAAGCTTGGAAGGAACTCATTGGATTTGAGGAAATCACATCAATTGTTCATGTAATTTGGTATTTTATTGTCAAACAATTCTAGATTTTAGACTTTCTCCTTATGAATTGATTTTAAAATTGGTTTAATTTTCATTAGATCTTTCATAGAGTCAATCATGTTTTTTCTATTGTTTGATCGAAATATTTATTGAGATTGCAATTTCATTTATGTTATTGGTGGGTTATTTATGATCTTATGCTTGAAGTCTATGGTTACTTTTGATCTTACTCCAATAACAATTGTGTGAATGTATTAGAAAGTCTAAATCTTAAAATTACAATTGGAATTAAAGTGATCTTTACTGTTAAATCTTCTGATTAGAGAGTTGGGATGAAAACCTCTAATTGAGTAATAATATATGAATTGTTGATGTTGATCGATCCAACCCAATTGAGGGAATCCCAATGCTTCACTAATTTCACATATTGATATTTAAATTTCATTCCAAATTGATAAACTAGTTTCACATAACTCCCGAAACCCCTAAGCTTCTAATCCTTTGAGCATTTCCCATCTTCATGTGGAATCAACACCCCAAGGTTATAATACAATCACCGCGTTATACTTTGAGCATAATCAGACATCATTATCACCAGGTTCCTAAACAGGTTGAAACCTGACCTCAAACATCGGGTGGTTGTGCTAAATCCAGACTCCTAAGAAGATGCTTTCCACGAGGTCCTCGAACATGTGTCATTTTCGTTACGCTCATGCACGACGTGGCTCTTCTACCTTCCTCGATCTTCACCAAATGCAACCCTCCTATCAGCACCCCTAGTAACGACCCTCGGCCCAACCAAGACCAAACCTGCATAGCTGTCGAATCCTCTACTCTAACTATTCCTCGCGATACCACGAGTTGTCCGCCTAATTTGTATAACTCCTCTCAAAGACCCACATCTCAATCTTATGTCATAATTATCATAGTCGAGGACATTTTGCCTCTTGATGTCCCCATCGTACCCTCGCCCTTAACCAGAAACCTAGGTTGTCGACTCTAGAGACTAACGAGTTTCATGGTCGACCCTATTGATTCTGATAAGAATATTAACCAATTTAAAGATTACAAGGATGTCGCAGCTATCTTATCTGTTATGAATTGCATTCCCTACCTCCTTGACTCTGATTCGTGGAAACAGGCTTCTTTCACGCTTACATCCCTTGCATCGCTTTTGCAAGTTAGTAATTGAGGTGGTAGCACCATGAATGTCATCTCCAAGTCTGCAGTGGCCACGTTCTACTTTAAACCTGAACCACACCCTCAACCTTTCAAGTTCGCTTGGGTTTATTGTACTTCCCTTCTAGTTACTCATCTTTGTTTGGTACCACTTAAGTTGGGCTCATTCTTCTTAGAAAACATTTACTACGATGTCCTACCTATGGATATCACTCATATCCTCTTAAGGTATCTCTGGCTTTACAACGATGTTAAGCACTTCAAGCGTAACTACTTAAGAGTTTGTTCATAATGGCAAACCCATTCGTCTCCTTCCTACGAAGCACTCTAACTCCCGAAGAAATCAACTCCCATCTCAACATCCACAAGTGTTGCTGACACTTGAATTCAACTTTTGTCCCTTAACGACTTTGAGCGTGAGGGTCATGACACCGGGCTTGTGTTTGCCTTGGTTGCCAAACCATCTTCATATTCCAATTTGACTCCTATATCGACTTTCCACATGAGGTAAATCCTTTGTTACATAAGTTTAGTGATATCTCCCTTGTCGACCTCCTCGACGAGTTTCCTCCTTTGTGGGATATTGAACATGCCACGGGCAAGTTAAACTTAACTAGATAGAGGTTTTATTCGCCTTAACCTTAGCCCTTGTGTGGTCCCAGTTTTACTCACCGTAAAAAAAGATGGCTCTTGGCACATGTACGTCGATAGTCGTGCAATCAACAAAATCATTGTTAAGCATCGATTTCTTATTCCGCATCTTGAGTATATGTTAGATGAATTGGCAAGGTCTGTGTGATTTTCCAAGATTGATTTATGGAGTGGTTATCATCAAGTCAGAACTCGACCATGGGACGAATTGAATACAATATTTAAAACTCAAGATAGTTTGTACAAGTGAGTTATGCCTTTTGAGATGTCGAATGCACCTAGGACTTTTATGCGTGTCACGACCCATGTCTTACAACCTTTTATTGTTAAGTTTCTGGTGGTCTATTTTGATGATATTTTGATTTATAGTTGGTCATAAGAGGCACATTTTTTTTTAATCAGCTCTATTGTCCGTGTATTATCGTCAAAACAGCGGCTATTTCCCTCCCCCCACATTCACCAGATAATGCATCCTGAGATAAGGTCCCAAACTATCCTTACTCTTTGTTCGGCACGGTTATATGCTAACCCTAAAAAGTGTTCATTCCTACAATCTCAAGTTCTCTTTCTAGGGTTCATCATTTCCACCCAAGGTATTTGTGCTCATCTAACTAAAATATCGGTTATTCGCAACTAGCCTGAACCTACAACATTATTTGAGGTGTAGATATAGGTGGTGTCTTAAGTCCGGATGGTAACCCCATTGCCTATTTTAGCGAAAAACTAAATTAGGCTCGACAAAAGTATTCTACCTATGACAAGTTCTATGTCGTTGTCCAATCTCTCCATCATCGGCAATATTATTTATTGCCTCAAGAGTTTGTTCTCTATTTTGATCATCAAGCTCTTCGCTACCTTAATTCCTAGCGTAATTTAAGTAAGCGCCATGTTAAGTGGGTTGAATTTCTTCAAGAGTACACGTTTGTTCTCCATAACCTAGCTGGGTCGCAAATAAAGCAGCTGGCGCATGTAATCGTATCACTACGGTGCTTCATTCTGTGGGCAATACTTTGGTGGATTTTGAGCGCCCGAATAATGATTATTCTAGTTATCCTGATTTTTGCATGATCTTTCAAGAACTCTTGGACAGTCTTTCTCAAGATTATGTTGCTTTCTTACTTAAAGATGGTTATCTTTTTAAAGGCACGAAGTTGTGTTCCCCATACCTCAGTTCGTGACTTTCTGATATGGGAACTACATGCAAGGGGTCTAGCTAGTCATTTTGGTCGAGATAAAACTATTGCTTTAGTTGAGGATCGAATTTATTGGCCTTCACTTAAAAAGGATGTTGTTGGCACTGTTTCTCGGTGTCGCCGATGTTAATTAGGCAAAGCTCAACGTTAAAACACCGGTATGTATACTCTCCTTCCTGAGACACTTTGGAAACTGTTTGGAATGACACTCAAGTTTTCATCCGCATTCCACCTCCAAATCGACAATCAAACTAAGGTTGTGAATCGTAGTTTAGGTAATCTACCCAATTGCTTGGTTGGGTATAAACCGGGTAATTGAGATATTATGTTGCCAACTCTAAGTTTGCTTACGATAATTCAATGCTGTCATAACCCATTCGAGCTCCCCATCAGCTAATTGATCTTGTCCTTTTGCCTATCAATTTTTGGCCTGTTTCATCCACTCAAGCTTTAGTTGATCATATTCTCAGCATGCATGATGAGATTAAACGTAAAATTCTTTAAGTAATGATCTCTATAAACTTACGGTTGACTCTCACCATCGGCACAAAGAATTAATGTAAGCGACTATATCGTCATACAAAGTGCAATTGAAAGATTTCCTAATCAAGTTGCAAAGAAACTTTGTGCTAGATCACTTAAACCTTTTCCAACTATTAAACGACTTGGAATTAATGCTTATTTACTTGAGTTGTCAACACCAATGTTATCAAAACCGGCCCAGCCCGGCCGGTTCAACTGGTAAAATCGGGAACCGGGTCCAAAACCAATCCAATCATGCCCGATTAACCGTTTATGACTAAACCGCTTAAAAACCCATCGAACCGGCCAATTTAACCGTAAACCAGTCGCGGTTTTGTGGTTTTCCCAATTTTGTGATTATTTGATATCAAAATGCACTCATTATACTTATGTTGATTCAAGTTGCATTTTGGTAGAAAAGGTGGAAGATAGAAGAAAAGAGCAAAAAAGGACCAAAGTGGAAGAAAATGAAAGTTCGGGGACTAAAGTGCAAATACTCCAAACTTGTGTCTAACCTTATGATGAAGATTCGGATGTGTTAGAGGTCAAGTGGATGAGAAAAAAAGTAAAAGGGAAGAATACTGTCAAAGTTTCATCACACATCAATTCCCAATCGAAAAAAGTTACGCACAGTTTTCAACCTCATATTGGGACCCCTTTTTTTGACATGTCTAACAATCGAATTGGAAGATGACATCTGAAGAAAAGTTGTAGCCCTTTAAGTTAGCTTTCCAACGCAACTTGAATCACCTCAATCAGACATCGGGAGGGAAAGTTATGGCCAAAATACTAAAAACTGTCCGGCGGAGGAAATTGTGACAACCATGCGACCGCATGGATTACTACCAAGAACTTATGGGGGCATTTTGGCTGAACCATGCGGCCGCATGGTTATTTTCCAAGGGCGAGATCCCAGGTTCCTATTTTGACGCGAACATTTATGAAAACTTGTTTGGCACACGTTTTAAGCCCTAATCTCATCCCAAAACGCCTCTACTCATCCACACATCAATTTTCTTTGGTTTTTGGCTTAATAATTCCATGAAGAACTAAAACCCCTGGTCAAGCTTGGAAGGAACTCATTGGATTTGAGGAAATCACATCAATTGTTCATGTAATTTGGTATTTTATTGTCAAACAATTCTAGATTTTAGACTTTCTCCTTATGAATTGATTTTAAAATTGGTTTAATTTTCATTAGATCTTTCATAGAGTCAATCATGTTTTTTCTATTGTTTGATCGAAATATTTATTGAGATTGCAATTTCATTTATGTTATTGGTGGGTTATTTATGATCTTATGCTTGAAGTCTATGGTTACTTTTGATCTTACTCCAATAACAATTGTGTGAATGTATTAGAAAGTCTAAATCTTAAAATTACAATTGGAATTAAAGTGATCTTTACTGTTAAATCTTCTGATTAGAGAGTTGGGATGAAAACCTCTAATTGAGTAATAATATATGAATTGTTGATGTTGATCGATCCAACCCAATTGAGGGAATCCCAATGCTTCACTAATTTCACATATTGATATTTAAATTTCATTCCAAATTGATAAACTAGTTTCACATAACTCCCGAAACCCCTAAGCTTCTAATCCTTTGAGCATTTCCCATCTTCATGTGGAATCAACACCCCAAGGTTATAATACAATCACCGCGTTATACTTTGAGCATAATCAGACATCATTATCACCAGGTTCCTAAACAGGTTGAAACCTGACCTCAAACATCGGGTGGTTGTGCTAAATCCAGACTCCTAAGAAGATGCTTTCCACGAGGTCCTCGAACATGTGTCATTTTCGTTACGCTCATGCACGACGTGGCTCTTCTACCTTCCTCGATCTTCACCAAATGCAACCCTCCTATCAGCACCCCTAGTAACGACCCTCGGCCCAACCAAGACCAAACCTGCATAGCTGTCGAATCCTCTACTCTAACTATTCCTCGCGATACCACGAGTTGTCCGCCTAATTTGTATAACTCCTCTCAAAGACCCACATCTCAATCTTATGTCATAATTATCATAGTCGAGGACATTTTGCCTCTTGATGTCCCCATCGTACCCTCGCCCTTAACCAGAAACCTAGGTTGTCGACTCTAGAGACTAACGAGTTTCATGGTCGACCCTATTGATTCTGATAAGAATATTAACCAATTTAAAGATTACAAGGATGTCGCAGCTATCTTATCTGTTATGAATTGCATTCCCTACCTCCTTGACTCTGATTCGTGGAAACAGGCTTCTTTCACGCTTACATCCCTTGCATCGCTTTTGCAAGTTAGTAATTGAGGTGGTAGCACCATGAATGTCATCTCCAAGTCTGCAGTGGCCACGTTCTACTTTAAACCTGAACCACACCCTCAACCTTTCAAGTTCGCTTGGGTTTATTGTACTTCCCTTCTAGTTACTCATCTTTGTTTGGTACCACTTAAGTTGGGCTCATTCTTCTTAGAAAACATTTACTACGATGTCCTACCTATGGATATCACTCATATCCTCTTAAGGTATCTCTGGCTTTACAACGATGTTAAGCACTTCAAGCGTAACTACTTAAGAGTTTGTTCATAATGGCAAACCCATTCGTCTCCTTCCTACGAAGCACTCTAACTCCCGAAGAAATCAACTCCCATCTCAACATCCACAAGTGTTGCTGACACTTGAATTCAACTTTTGTCCCTTAACGACTTTGAGCGTGAGGGTCATGACACCGGGCTTGTGTTTGCCTTGGTTGCCAAACCATCTTCATATTCCAATTTGACTCCTATATCGACTTTCCACATGAGGTAAATCCTTTGTTACATAAGTTTAGTGATATCTCCCTTGTCGACCTCCTCGACGAGTTTCCTCCTTTGTGGGATATTGAACATGCCACGGGCAAGTTAAACTTAACTAGATAGAGGTTTTATTCGCCTTAACCTTAGCCCTTGTGTGGTCCCAGTTTTACTCACCGTAAAAAAAGATGGCTCTTGGCACATGTACGTCGATAGTCGTGCAATCAACAAAATCATTGTTAAGCATCGATTTCTTATTCCGCATCTTGAGTATATGTTAGATGAATTGGCAAGGTCTGTGTGATTTTCCAAGATTGATTTATGGAGTGGTTATCATCAAGTCAGAACTCGACCATGGGACGAATTGAATACAATATTTAAAACTCAAGATAGTTTGTACAAGTGAGTTATGCCTTTTGAGATGTCGAATGCACCTAGGACTTTTATGCGTGTCACGACCCATGTCTTACAACCTTTTATTGTTAAGTTTCTGGTGGTCTATTTTGATGATATTTTGATTTATAGTTGGTCATAAGAGGCACATTTTTTTTTAATCAGCTCTATTGTCCGTGTATTATCGTCAAAACAGCGGCTATTTCCCTCCCCCCACATTCACCAGATAATGCATCCTGAGATAAGGTCCCAAACTATCCTTACTCTTTGTTCGGCACGGTTATATGCTAACCCTAAAAAGTGTTCATTCCTACAATCTCAAGTTCTCTTTCTAGGGTTCATCATTTCCACCCAAGGTATTTGTGCTCATCTAACTAAAATATCGGTTATTCGCAACTAGCCTGAACCTACAACATTATTTGAGGTGTAGATATAGGTGGTGTCTTAAGTCCGGATGGTAACCCCATTGCCTATTTTAGCGAAAAACTAAATTAGGCTCGACAAAAGTATTCTACCTATGACAAGTTCTATGTCGTTGTCCAATCTCTCCATCATCGGCAATATTATTTATTGCCTCAAGAGTTTGCTCTCTATTTTGATCATCAAGCTCTTCGCTACCTTAATTCCTAGCGTAATTTAAGTAAGCGCCATGTTAAGTGGGTTGAATTTCTTCAAGAGTACACGTTTGTTCTCCATAACCTAGCTGGGTCGCAAATAAAGCAACCGGCGCATGTAATCGTATCACTACGGTGCTTCATTCTGTGGGCAATACTTTGGTGGATTTTGAGCGCCCGAATAATGATTATTCTAGTTATCCTGATTTTTGCATGATCTTTCAAGAACTCTTGGATAGTCCTTCTCAAGATTATGTTGCTTTCTTACTTAAAGATGGTTATCTTTTTAAAGGCACGAAGTTGTGTTCCCCATACCTCAGTTCGTGACTTTCTGATATGGGAACTACATGCAAGGGGTCTAGCTAGTCATTTTGGTCGAGATAAAACTATTGCTTTAGTTGAGGATCGAATTTATTGGCCTTCACTTAAAAAGGATGTTGTTGGCACTGTTTCTCGGTGTCGCCGATGTTAATTAGGCAAAGCTCAACGTTAAAACACCGGTATGTATACTCTCCTTCCTGAGACACTTTGGAAACTGTTTGGAATGACACTCAAGTTTTCATCCGCATTCCACCTCCAAATCGACAATCAAACTAAGGTTGTGAATCGTAGTTTAGGTAATCTACCCAATTGCTTGGTTGGGTATAAACCGGGTAATTGAGATATTATGTTGCCAACTCTAAGTTTGCTTACGATAATTCAATGCTGTCATAACCCATTCGAGCTCCCCATCAGCTAATTGATCTTGTCCTTTTGCCTATCAATTTTTGGCCTGTTTCATCCACTCAAGCTTTAGTTGATCATATTCTCAGCATGCATGATGAGATTAAACGTAAAATTCTTTAAGTAATGATCTCTATAAACTTACGGTTGACTCTCACCATCGGCACAAAGAATTAATGTAAGCGACTATATCGTCATACAAATTACAACTGAAAGATTTCCTAATCAAGTTGCAAAGAAACTTTGTGCTAGATCACTTAAACCTTTTCCAACTATTAAACGACTTGGAATTAATGCTTATTTACTTGAGTTGTCAACACCAATGTTATCAAAACCGGCCCAGCCCGGCCGGTTCAACTGGTAAAATCGGGAACCGGGTCCAAAACCAATCCAATCATGCCCGATTAACCGTTTATGACTAAACCGCTTAAAAACCCATCGAACCGGCCAATTTAACCGTAAACCAGTCGCGGTTTTGTGGTTTTCCCAATTTTTTTTTTTTTTTAGTTTAAAAAATTTCAATTTTATGAATGGGCCTCATAAACAACAATTCAAAGGCCCATAGAGAAATATTGGATTACATGCTCCTTTTATAGATACACCTCCCTTAAAATGGTTTCATAAACTTCTAATGTGGGATAATGCATTTTATATATGCACTTCTCTCCAATGGTTTCATAAAATTCCAATGTGGAATAGTGGCATAACAAAATTGTTAACAAATTATAGAATAATAAATCTAATTAACAAATTATTAATATGAAAAGTTAAGAAAAAAATTATTGTTTTCTCATTATTTTATTATTTTTGTATGTATTTATTGCATCCGATTTGACCCCGATTGAACCTTTTGACCCTTAACCCTTTTCGGGTCGATGATCGGGTTGATTTTCAAAACATTGGTCAACATACTCAAAATATTAGTTTTGCTTTCAATATAGTAGATTTATATCTTTATCGAGGCACATTCGAGCCTCCAGTGTTGTCATCTAATATTTCTGCTGGACAGCCTCCTCGAGCACCTGTTACCACATTTTCTCTATAAAATACCATTGAAGAGGTGCTTGATGATCAGATTATTGCTTCACGAGATGGTGGGTTTCGTAGGTTTCTCGAGCGTTGGAAGAGTCCCCCGTCTAGCGATGCTACTTAATTACTAAGGATATGTGATGCAGGACGAAATAAAGAAGAAGCAAGAAGGGAGGTATTTGATGTTAATGGGTTGGCTATAATCAGGCTTGGTCGGATATTTAAAACTGGGCAAGATGGGAAGGGGTTTGGATCGTGTTATAGATATGAGCCAGTTGGGGTTAGGAGTGGGCTTGTGTCGTAGAGAGTAGGTTGGGTTAATTGGGCTAAACGAAATTGGGCCGTGTGTAAGTAGGATTGAATGTTGAGTTGGAAATTTTTTATTTTTTTTGTGGGTGAAACTGAAATTGCAGAAAAAACTAAATTGAAATTTCCGACTGTGAAGAGTACGATGAACAGTAACGCATTTTTTTTTAGGAACTGATCAAAATACTAAAACTGAATTTTCCGACTGTGAACAATACGATGAACAGTAACGCATTTTTATTTTTTTTTAGGAACTGACCTAAATACTATAACTGAATTTTCCGACTGTGAACAGTACGATGAACAGCAACGCTTTTTTTTTTTTTGCAACTATGAAGAAACTGAAACAAAAAAATGAGATCTGCTGCTCGTACGCTAAATTTTTTTTATTCGTGCTATTCCGACAAATTTTTTGTAAGTAGGAAGAAATTTTTAGATTGGAGATGAGAGATTACCCAAGTTTAGGCTCTGATACCAAATTTGATGCAAGATAAAGAAGAGGACAGCAAGAAAGGGGAGAAACCAGAGATGAAGTAGAAATTTAGGGAAAAGGGGAAGAAAGAGGAGACGCCACAATCAATCTCAACAATTCATATTCATCCAAAACTAAAGAAAATTAAGGTTTAAATAGTAAAAATAAAACCCTAACTAGAATGGGTTTGGACCAATACAAGCCCAATTACATAAATAAGAATCCAAAACAAGAATAAAGTCCAACTAGAGATAAATAAAAATAGATGTCCTCATCAATATGTTTCGTCACCTAGATGCTACGCTTTAGGATTCCTATCTGATTATACCTTGTCGGAGTCAAGTTCTTTCAATCGGGGAGGAATGATGCAATTTGGAAAGTGTATTCAAGGCGTAGAAGAAATTAGAGCCCCATTTGATTCCCATTTTTCTCAAAATGCATTCTCTCTCTTCTTTTCAACTACACATTCTTCATTAAAATAATATTGCACATAAATCAAAAACTTTTTCAGATATTTCATCCATACATTCCCCATCAATCTACTATTTTAAAATTCATTTTTCCATAAAAATGGGTGTCAACACTCTCTAGATTAATTTGAATCTTATAGTATTTTTGTTATTAATTAATATTGCCTTTAATTGTGATTTTTAGACAATTGATTTTGTTTTCTTATTAATCCTAGATTGACTACTATATAAAGGGGGATCTTTGATTGTAATAGACACATTATTATTGAATAAATTTGCAATCTTCCTCCTAAACCTCTCTTCTTGTTCTCTATTCTTTTCCAAGTCCTTGTTCTTGATCTTGGCATCAAGTTCTTATAAGGTTACTGTAATATTGTTTGACCTACAATTATTACATGAATCTTTCAAAGGCTCATGGTTGCATACTGCCAGGCAAAGGCACGAGCCAGGATTTTGTAGAATTGTATCTCTATCAGAGAACTATTTGAGCAGCTCAGCTCATATATCTTGCCAACAAATACTAACAGAACTTATATTTATGAGGTCTGTAATTGGGTTCCAAGTTTCAACTGTGTACTAATGTTCATGGTCTAGAGATCCATGTTTCAGAAGGCAAAAGATGAAAGCAAGGAGAGGTTAATATTCCAGATGTGGGGCTCATCCCTTTTCTGTTCTAATGGTAAATACTTCAAAATGACAAATTTTGGGGAT
Organism: Olea europaea var. sylvestris; assembly: GCF_002742605.1. NCBI lineage: Eukaryota > Viridiplantae > Streptophyta > Magnoliopsida > Lamiales > Oleaceae > Olea > Olea europaea. The sequence goes on from NW_019235080.1 coordinate 140,759, forward strand.
AAGTACAGTAGAAAAATGTCAAAATTCAGCTCATGTATTGTAACAACACTAATTTAGATGAGCTGCCAATGTACAGACAAAGAGAAAAGGCGCTGAGATTGACCAATAATTGCCCAAAATATAATGCCAGGTAGGCAGGAAAAGAAGATTAACTATATAGTAGTCACAATTTGAAAAATGATAAAAAGAGAATACTCAGGTTGCTTTGATCTCAAAAGGAAAAACAAAATTCATTTTGAGTTTTTGGTTTCATTTCATATCTTTAGACCTTTCTTCAGCATTTGGTGGGAGCTGTACACCTAATCACTTGAGGAATAAAAAGTCCATATTAATAGGCACGCCTCATTACAAAAGGGATAAAGATAACTGCCTTCTCCTTCTCCTAGAGAGTTTCATAGGCAGTGAGTAGAGCATTAAATTTGCCTTTGAAAATGCTGCAAACTATCAAATAAGAGTTTAATGTTTCAACTCTAATAAAATTCAAATTCTAGCATGTAGTATCAGATAAACAATTTTTTCACCAGAAAACAAGAAGCCCAACTTTGCCGGGAAAAATGCAAATAAATAATTGATTTGTTACGAGTGTTGGGAACTAGCAATCTCTCTCTTTAATTACTTGTTTAATGTTGATTCAAGAGCACATATGATACATCCACACATGATCGCGCGCACACACACACAGAGAGAGGGGGGGGGGGAAGAGAGAGAGAGAGAGTACTTTCCGCTTCCTGTCATCCTGTGGTTGGACTTCGATTGCAAGGTATGCATCAACATCGTCTGCAGTAACAAGATAAATTGGTTGCTCTGCTCCTGCCATCAACAATGTGTAAGACTAAGAAATGAATAGTGATAGAAAAGAACAAACCAGAATCAAAATTGATGATAAAGAATACCATCTATATGATTAAAAGATCCATCTTCCAAATGGCGCACCCACTGCAAGTTGAGGAATAAGGCAAGTTAAAGCCTAGAAATGGACATTCTACTTAATATGCCATCATAAAGCAAGACGTAATCCAGTGTAATTATGCAACAAAAGCAAATCGAAGCAACATGTAAGAAACATGCGAAATATGGAAAAATTATCACAGAAGCACCTCAAAATTACAACTGGTCGTCCCATTTATAGAGTATCCGCAGGCTTGAAGTTCCTGTCCTGGAAATGCTTCACCTAAAATTTGGAGACCCTCTATTGCAGGTAGTGGGTCATCATCTGCAGCTGTGATTGCATTATGTTAGAATTAGAGGTTACCAACAGCATCATAATTGATGCAGTGCATGAACAGAACAGAAATGCAATAATTCAGACCCTCAGAAAAAGAGTACGAGTTGGGATCGTCAAGACTTGTTGTATGTGGCGTTTCGGAAATCCAATTAACTGAAGGCTCTCTATCATTCTGGTTTCCTTCAGTGTCAGGGTCGTCCATATCATTCTGTCCAACAAGGTCACCAAGTGTGACTTTCTTACTGACAGTTTCTTCAATATTATACATGTAAAGCAAATCATCCTGGTTGACTGCAAGCTGTGCAGGTGCTACTTGGAATGCAATGTTGCTAAAAAGAAAAATGGAAATTAATTTAAAATAAACTGGAGAAAACCAAACAACTCACAAAAAAAGCAGATAATAAAAACAAGCCAACGACCAGTTCAATTTTGGTAAGTGGTAAATACTTCATTATTGGATGGAATAGAACTATATTCAACTTAAAAGAGTTCACAATGCCAAAATTTGCAAAAGCTACAGTATTTTGTCTGATGTTGAAACCTACTGATAAATTTCAGAAATTCTATGGAACCATCGCATGACTGATTTACTCTTTAGAAGTGCTACATATTTTTTCTCCTCCTTATAAGCTTATAAGCTATGATGTGCGGATATGGACACGTTTGTCCGGACACGCCGATATGCAATTTTTCAAAAAAAATACTGACACAACACATCATTGTCACGTTTTGATTAAATTCTTTAAAATTCTAGTACAAATTTAGTTTTATACTTGTTATTGATTTTTTTTATTGAAATCATTTAAATGTAAGCACATATTTGTTATTAATAATAACTTTGAATTAAAAATATATAATATTTCTAATAAAAAAAGAAAAATGACCACAGATGCGGATATAAACAAGATATCTTAGTTGAAGTGTTCGAGCAACAAAAAAGCTTATAAGCACAAATAAGCCCACCCAAATATGAGTTCCAATCGCCAAATTTGCAAACACTACAGTATTTCTGCTCATGTTGAAAACTATTGATCATACTGAGAACTTTTATATAATGAATACATCGACTACATTTGAGAAATTTCAGAAGCTCCATGGAACTATGGCATGAATAATTACTCTTTGGAAGTGCAAAACATGTAGGAGCTTCTGGGAATAATTTGAATGTAAGGATTCATCTACTCCACGATTCTCTCCCAGACCTGTGAAATATTTCAAGATCTTCAAGGGTTTCCAGGTATGGGGAGTAACTCTAGGGACATAAAAATCCATTGTCTATTCCCTTTTTCGCTAAACACCTTTGATATTTTACAACCTGCAACCAGTTAGAATCAGAGTGAATTACTGTCATTTTTTTCTTTGGGCTCTGCCCTTTTGGCACCAGAATTTGGAGCCTTTTTCCTGATAATATTTTCGGGCCTTCATTTGTTACAGCCCTTTCATTTCCTTCAGGCCTATATTCTTTGACACCCTTACTCCCTATCTCCCTCCATCTCTCCCCATACCATTGTACCACCAAGATTTTAGCACCCTCTCCCCATATCTGCTGATGCAAAGGGACGTCACCATCTTCTCTCCCTTTTCTGCCCATCCCCATCATGCTGGTCATAAAAGTCTCTCAGCATCCCTTTCTATTTAATTCATTATCACATTACCAAATTACTAGATATCAATATTATTTTAACATTTCAAAAATTTACATCATTATAGCAACAATAATCATCATTAAATAATTGCTAATAATTATTAACACACACAATTTTATCTTATTTTTCTTTTGGAATCTACAAATGTAATAAAAAATCTAACAACTTAAAATTTTTAAGTTAATTTATTTATGTTGCAATATCCTTAAAGGCAACTGGAGATGAAATATCACCGAAAAACTTGTGCTCATTAATCTCATTTCTAGTCATCAACAGTCTCTATCTCACTTAAGTAAGAAGTGTATGACTTCTTAGTTATAAATATAGTGCTTGTTTGGTATAGATTTTAAGCCAATTAAAATCAATTTTTTGACTGTCATTTCACTGTTCCAGCAGTCATTTTTGAATTCTTCTCTTACAGGTAGAACCACTTTATCTCTAACGGTCAAAAAATCAATTATCAAAATCCCTACCAAACAAGCTCATAGTTTACCAAAATGAACATTTAAAATCACTAAAAGTTAACTTTATTGATAAGTAACAAGTTTTAAACTAATCCATACAACCTCAAAATAAAGAGAGCTTTGGAGGCTTCTAATTTTTCTTATAGGCTAGAGCTTTAAGGCTGGGCAAGTTTTCTATTGTTTAAGAATATCAACATCTTCATTTTCAATTATTGTACAACCCAATTTTGAATCAATGACCTCAATTTTTCCTTTTCAATCAAGAAAGAAAAATGTTGACAAAAACAAAATAGTATGATTAGGTCGTCGTATTCTTTTACCTCACAGGAAAAATTGTTGGGCATCAATAGCGTCAGTATCTTCAAGAGACTCTAAAAACATGATACTCTTTATTTTAAATAGTCAGTACTTAAATATAAGCTCCAAAAGACTCTAATTTTAAGTTTTTAAAATAAAGAGTAGGTTTAGCTCCCCTAATTTGGATAACTTTATAATTATTGCATTTGATAAGCTAAAGAATTCAATACTCTGCTTCTTAAATTATTCAAATCATAATTGATTCGATTGGCCATTAACATATGAAAAAATAAGTTGAATAACAGATGAGAAATTGTTGCATATGTGGCTCATATAGAATGAAATACAGCTTCCCTTGATCAAATAGGCCGATCCCAGAGCGAAGTGGAGTGGAGTGGAGTGGAGTGAGGGGAGCGTAGCGCACCGAACGGAACGGAGCTGAGCGACGGCATCGGCCTTGCGCGGATTTTTATAAATAATATGTTATAACCTTATTTTTCACCATCTAATAAAATCTCCGCTTCGCTCTCATGGACGAAGGCACACAGACGAACCATGTAAATTCTTGAGTTAATTTCTCTATTTCATCTCTTTATTATTGCACATAAAATCCAACAGAAATCAATAAATGTTTTTTTTTTTAAATAAGCAAAACAGAGAACAAAAAAATTTACTCTAAATTTAAATATCCTCTCTATTATGCATAAGATGCTCTTAAACCATTACTCTAATTATGAGATTAGATTAATTCTAAGAAACAAGAATGAGGACAATGGATGGTTCTCTTAAACACAAAAATAGTGCTCGTAAGAAGTCAGATTACCATATGCCAGCAAGATAAAAAGTGTTAAACCACTCGACCTAAAACGATTAAAAAAGATAGGGCCACATATATCATTGAATTATTGCCTTCAACACATCCCCTCATAAAATTCATTTTTTTTTATTAAAGCCTAACACGTGCAAAAATTCATTTAAATGGAAGGAAGCTAGACTTGATCTAAAAGCTTCAATTATTAGATAAGGCCACGTGTATATCATTTAAATATTGTCTTCAACAAAAAGAAAACTAGATGGAAATTTATTAAGCTCCAACAGAAAGATCATACTCCATTTTACCATAAAAGAAATTATTTTCACCCCATGCAAGGACATCATAAGTAGCTAAGTCATGACTTCAAACATGCCAGACAGCAGAAAAAATTTATGAAACAAGAACCCACCACCAAAAGCGGAAGGTTGAGATTGTACATTCAGTTCACAGTAGCAGTCTCCATTTGACCAGGCTCACCTGCTTGAGAGAGGCGAATACCTCCCCAAGTCATCAGGCTCCGAATTTTTTGTGACAGCATCACCTAGAGCCCTCTGATGATGCCCCATTAGATCTCTATCCATTGTTGTATGAGGAGCTGAAGATGTTATTTTTCGATTAGAATACACCGGCTGTGGCGCCAGTTCCAGCCCAATTTTCATCTGACAGGGATAAACGAGAGTTTGAGATATACATCATAACACCTAACATGAGGTGTACTTGATAGTATGTGACCACATAAAATGTCAGCCCAACCTTAGGATGAGATAGTGATTGAGGAAAGCTAGAGGGATTGACTTCAGAACGCCATGGTGCTAGCTGGTACTGAGACTCCTTCAGCTTTGCCTATAATAGTTCAAGGGACGAAATACGATATAAGAAATGGAAAAATGCACGGATTTCCATCATCACAAAGACCACCTAAATGTAAATCTCTTCGAAGTGCTTCAAAATCTCTATAACATACCTCAGTAACAAGAAGCTGTTCATGCAAATGTCTAAACAAAACCTGAAACAAAGGTTCCAAGATAAATCCAGTGAATGAGACAATCTAAAGAAGCTTCCTCCACCAGAATATACATATTTCAATTCCACATAGATTTAGAGTTGACAACAAGCCGAGGCTTGTGCATGCTTGGTGCTTTATTATTTTTAAAAGGCTCAAATCCAGCTCCTTGAGAGGAGCCAGAATTCTCTGTTTAAAAATTCAGCTCATATAAAACATGCAAAGCTTTCACAAATATTACATAAGTAAGGTTTCAATATTAAATATTAAAAATCCAAGTGAAGAAGGAAAAAAAAGGTAGTGATTTGGTTACTAAGAAATGGAACAAAACACCAAAGAGGGTAAAGTTCATGTAACAAGATATGGCCCTCATTGGAGAGGGAAAAAATAAAATAATAAAAATAATAAATAAATAAATTCAAGAATTTTGAAGGAAGTAAAGGACAAAGATGTGGATAATAGCATAATGTGGAATTATATGACTAGTAGCACTAGAATCATAGCACAAGGTATTAGAAGAATCTAAGGATTAAAAACCACCAAATAGAAAAACACGCTGGTGGAACAAGAACATCTGGATGGTAATTAAGATTAAAATAATGCTATAGAAACTTACAAAAATATTAAAATGTGGAAGCATCTTAAGAGTGGATAGTATTACTCTTAACCTTCCGCTTAATGTATTTCAGCATTTGAACGCTGTCGCACTTTTTGTCCCCAACCTATTTTCTTTGGTATCATTATCTTAACATTCCACTCATTAGTGCATTTCAACCTCACAAATACCATTAAAATTTAGTGAAAAAAAATTAAATAAGAAACGAGGAAAACCAAAATCATCTTCCCCAAACATGCTTAGCCCTCACTCCCAACCAACCTCTACGCCCACCACCAACCAACAGCAACCCAACACCATTGCCACTACCAACTTCTGCAGTCGTAGCCCCCAACCACCACCAGTAGCAACAGTGCTAACAAAAACTGAACTGCATTTTCATATGAATCATTACAAAAAACTTACACACACATATACAAAAAGAAAGAGGAGAATTAGAGTAGGTATTAATAATTTTACCTTCTCATCTCAACTTTTGAGTTTGCGACATCTTAAGATTTAAAATGAGAGTCAAATAGACCTTTTAAGTTGGAGTTTGCGTGCAAGACACTGAGATAACGATGGAGTTGGAGCTGGGTTTTTCTGTGCAATGGAAAGCACTGTGTGACCACTACCTGTTTGGGTATGGGGTTGGTGGTTGTAACTCATTTCAATAGAGTTACCGTGCTAATTATTTAGGGAGGTGAACCAGGCTTCATGTGTTTGAACAAGCTTCTTTTTAAAGCCTATTTTAACCCATATTTTGTTATGGGTCCTTACTCGTAAACTTCTGATTATGATTTGATTAAATCTCATAGTGCACGACTTTCTACAAAACTGCAGAAACTAAATGGGGCCTTCGTTGACACAGAAAGAGATTGTATAAACAAGATCACAGCATTAAACAGTTCATCCACTCTCTACTCCTCGCATCTGACTCCTCCTAGCAGCGACCTTCTTTGTCGCAGTGAGGAACGAAGACAGGAATAGTGCAGAAGATGCAGGGGACGGGAGGGGCATCCTGGTGAAGAAGGCTATTTCTTTTCTTTTCTTTTCCCTCTCCCTATTAACTTGTTTGTTTGTTTGTTTGAATCACAGGGGAATAATGTCTTTCATTAAATTAAAAAACATCGAAACTATGAGTGGGACGTACTACGCTAATAAGTGGAAGGTTGAAGGAAATAATGCCAAGTAGAAAAGGACGGATAAAAGTGCAGCAACAGCAAGGTTGGGGACAAAATGTGCAATTTAGCCAAAGTATAAGTTAGCTAACCAGCAAAATTGACAAGGCATTAAAAATCAAGTCAACTGTTATTAAACAAGAAACCAAAGAGTTCTTTCTAATAAAAATCACAGAAAAATAGAGGAACAATTTCGACGAATTAATGAACAGCATAATGTTGATATTGGAAACTTGTCAAACTTCACTGCAGATACAACTCTGAATTATACTAGAAGGAATTCAAGTTTCGCGGGGGACAGGGAAGCTTTGAAGAGGATAAAGATGAGGAAATCAATTGGTTGAGACGGAACTCCTATGGAAATAAGGAAGTGTTTGGTTGAGGTGAGCATTACATAGTTTGCAATTCAGAAACCTCGGATGAATCTCAGAATAAGAAACCCACAAAATGAGAAGAAATAGACTAACACCTAAGTAGGCTAAAAGGTTAGACCACACTGCCAACATAATCATTCCTGAATAAGCACAAGGAAATATGTTATTACAAAATTTGTGATACGAGAAAGGTGCAGAACAAGAAGAGCACATCTAGATATCATTATGCCATAAAAGTTGGACCAATCATTTTTCTGGAAAAATCATTCCAATAAGCTTATGACATTTGGGTAGAAAATATTTGACAAATTCAAGATTCGATGTACAAGAACTACACTGATGTTTTCCATGTATGACCAGTATTCCAAAATGGACTTGATCAACAAAAGTAATTAGTTTCCAAAATTTTGAGCCAAATATTATACTTGAAAGTGATTATTAGTGATCTTGTATGACCAGTATTCCAGAATGGACTTGATCGAGCAACATTATCGCAAAATTTCATTTGATTTCAATATTCGATCATTAATTCGAAAAGACCCACCCTAACAGTAAAACACCACAAAACAGTCAGAACAAATTAGAAAGGCTCAAAAGTTACATTTCTGCATGTTCTATTTGCAGCTACAGATCCATCTAAGAGGAGACGATTCAAGCCATCTAATACTAAAATATGCCAGTAGTCCAACCCAAATATTTAAAAAGCCCACAAGGTGTTGTTCTGGTTACTGACAAGGGTGAGGGTCAAGGGTAGCAGTTTCATGCTTCACAATTTTGATTAATAAAGAACACTAGAAAAAAAGAGTCATCTATTTCATTATAAGAAACAATTAATAATGCTACTCATATTAACCTTGATATTACTGACAATAGATTGAGCATCGGCAAGAGGCGGCTGAAGAGAATACTCAGCAAGAAGAGGCATTAAAGAAGATACAAACATTGATCTTTCTTGCTGTGCAGCCTGAAAGAACCAATATATGAGCCTGAGAATATATTTGGTCACATTTGTAAAAGGGGGAAGGGAGTGGTTATAGCTTGTCCAATCTTTCACCCATGTCATTAAGTAGTCTTACTCTTACACAACACATCATAAAAGTTTTATAATAATTGAAAGTAAGTCCAAAAAAACACATTAGATTTAGAACTTAAAGAGCAAATTTGTGGCCTTTATGCATGCAGTTTGTGCTTAAGCATGTTTTTATGAGAGTTTACACAGGTGCAAATTGCAAGACCTGAATCAGTGAACACAAATATGAAATTTTTGATTTCCACGAAAACCAAAAGACATGAATTTCAATTTTTATATATATGTAAGATATCCACGAAGCATAAACATTGAAAATATCAGTTACTTCAAATGATACTAATAGTAAGATGTCGTTTGAGTAATCTTAAAAATTACCAGCAAATAATGTTACTTTTTCGTTATTACGTGGTAGATCTTTCTTAAATATGTATATTCTTCAAAACTGTGCTTATAAGAACTAATAAATTTGGTAGAAATCAATACTTATGAAGCCAAAAAAAAAATAAAAACAAAAAACACTAACTTAGATATTTAAATATTTAATTTAATATAATGATTTATCTGTTAAAATGTTTCTTCAATAGCATAATAATAGGAAGTATAGTCAGGATAGAGATGGAAATATTTTCAAATCATTCAGGGTATTAGAATCATTTTATTCGTAAGGAGCATAAAAGTTCCCTAGTTCCCTACTTTGCCCTTGTTTGGTGGAAATTAAAATCTAGATTTTAATCTAACTTTAAGTCAACAATTAATTTTAACCACATTTCATGGATCCACAACTTTTTAATCACACATTTCATCAACTATTATCAAAAACTGCTAAAAATCTGATTTTAACCTCCACCAAACAAGGGCTTTATCTCTACAATACCATCAGTATTTTTTCACAAGTAATGTTTTTCCGTTTATGTCAGATTAAAACATAAATTTTAAGCAAACGAAGTCAAAAACTATTGGTAAGTTTGACCCACTTATAAGATGAGACAAGCATGTTCTAACAGATCAATATTTATGATTATCCTCTCATTGATGAAATTTTAGTTCCTAGAGCACTTTGAACATAACATCATATATGTGAGAAAGGTCAACCAAAAGCTGCATTCAATCGTGAGACAATGACATCAAAAAAATTTCAAGCCAAAAAAGGACTGAAACTAGGCAATATAAAGGAGGTGTAAAGAAATAAAAATAATACCTGTAATGCATATGTAAGACGCACATTTTCCTCCATTAAATCTTGTCTGTAGGAAATTGCTTTAGATGCAGCATTAACAAGATCTTGATGTTGCTGATCAAAGGCCTTCAGACAAAATTAAATGCACGAAAAGCTTGTCAATATTCCAAAAACAAAGTGAATGAATTTCTTAAAAAGGTTATAGAACACAAATCCTACTCACCAACCGCATATATGCAATGCGCTTCTCTAGGACATATTTCTCATTACGAATTTGTGATTCCTACAAAAGAGAGTAATTAAAGCAACAAAAAAAGGAACTTAAAAAAGGAAAAGACATAATCACAGAGTACTGCAAATTACGCTCTCTTTTCTACCTTCATCGAGAATTCTGCAAGATGTTTCTTCAATTGCAAAATCTCTTCTTCATGTTCTTGAACCTTCGCAACAACATTCTACACATATGCATGCAACAATGATGCTAGGAGCAAAAGGATTATATATGACTAGTAGCTTCTAGACTTTGCACTGAAATTTTCCAAATGATATTTCTTTCTGGTTGTCTTATGATACCTGCTTCGGGCTATTAGTATTGTTGACATCCTCAATTGAAATTAAACCTTTTCTAGAAGCAGAGCACCATTCTTCTTGGATTTGGTACCTAATAAAAGCAGTAAATCTCCCATGTATTCGTATCATGGTAGCTAAAAGAAATCTCACATGCAGACCACATTGTGCACATTAGTTATTGAAACTGATGTACCTGCTAGGTGAAAACGTTGTAGAAGGTGACAGAGACTGAGAAAAGCAAGAATTATCTGAGGCCAACTGACCACCGGGAAGCACTTTTAGAGACCCATTAAGCTTGCCATTTTCAAATTGGTTTACAAGATGTGCGTGCATGGTACCATCCATATCTTTTCTAATCAAATCTTTTTGGAGAACGGCTGTTTCTGATAAATCATGAACAGAATTGAGTTCTATTTCTCCATTCCCATCTATTTGATTTTCAGAACCCAAAAATAATTGATGAACTCTACGAGGATCATTAACATGGACATCCCATAGATCAACTGAATGAGGAACTTGGGATTTTAGATAACCTGATTTCTGCAAAGGATAGGGAAATTAGATGATAAAGAGATCGAGTCAAGTTTTTCATACATGAAGACAAGAAACTTAATGTGCAAGGGTCCATCAAGTAAGTATTAAAGAATTAAACAAGAAATATTTACTTTTCAAATTACATTCCATTTCACATAATAAAGATATAGAGCCCAATATTATTAAATTTAAGCAGGCGTAACTTCTGTTTCCATTTTAATGCATAACGGCCCGTTCTTTAACAATGTCCTCTTTTTTGGAGGTTTTTTTGCTATGTTTCACAAACACGGGCACTCAACGAATACAACATAATATGGAGATGTCGACGCATGATTTATCAAACAGGATACATTGGGGATATGTTAATTTAGATTCTTTAAAATGGTATTATTTATTTATTAAATCTGTATGTTTATACTTTTATTTATTATTTTATTTATTTATTTATTATTATTATTATTGTTCATGAAATCTTTTAAATCTATGAGTTACTATATGTTACATAAAATAACTGAAAGTGAAACTATATATCACACTACTTACGAAGGAAAAATACAAACAGTACATTTCTTGGAGTGTTCGAGGAGTGTTGGTGATCAACACAACACGACATGACACATAGGACACGCCGCACAAGGAGGAGCATCGGTGCATGTAGGTTTTTGGTTGTCCATGATAAATTCAAGCCACAAAAGCAAGATCAAAATTATCATATTTCACAAAATCATTTCAAGATGCAAAAACAGTATCAGAAAATTCTTCTCTAATTGTCCATGAAAGGAACACCGTCAAAACCTTAAACAAAGTAGTAACTAAATGAATAGGTCATGATCCTTGCCCTTAACTGACATTGCCTCTCTAGTCTCTAGTAACAAGATAATGAACTTACAACCAATATTTCACAAAATCACAATTGGCATCTTTCCTAGAATGTAGATAAAAAGTGATATTATTTCCATTAGCCCTGGGACTATATCATAAGAAGCATGGATACGGATATGTAATTTGGATACGATAAGATACAAGTACGTCGATACGGATTTTTTTAAAAATTAAAATTAAAATACACGGATGTGTTATAGAACTACATAATTTCATTAATATAAAAAATAAAACAAAAGCGTCATATAAAAATAAAATAAAATACTTAAACATTTTATCTTAGTCCTTAATTGTCTCAACTTCATTTTCTTCAGTATCGCATTAAAAATAACTCTCCATTCTATGACTCGTCTAATGATTAGCAACATCAAACAGTCCAATACCTTTAAAAGTATCAAATGAGTCTACAACATTATCCCACATTTTGAATTCTCCTTTTGAATAGAGATCTAATTATTTAAAAAAGACACAGATGACAATGAATGAAAACAAATTCTTCAGCTCGTTGTGCAGTTAGTTTATTCCTCCTCATAGAGAGTACATACTCCAATTATTTAATACCAGCTACCATCTGTTCCAATAAATAAAAAATTATTTATCAACTATTAACACACTTTCACATGTATTAGAAGATTAAATAATATTGTATATTCCCAATAAAAAGTCTAGTTTTTAGGTAATTTAAAATTCTAACGGTGTATTTTCAATAAATATTATTAATATTCAATATAGTAAAAAAATCCAATCAATGGTCAATAACAATGAGTTTTTTTTTTTTTTAATGACCGTGAGTGTCCGGACCAACTTACGCGCATCTCGAGTAATCCCAAAGGACCCTAAAATTTATAGTCAAGTACTCACCTCAGTAGCCCTACGAGGACTCGAACTGGTAACCATTAAGGAACAAATCCAAGGTTTGACCACTGAATTATCTCTCAGAGTTAATAACAATGAGTTTTAAAAGAGTTTAAAATCGGTAACACTATTCTTCAACTGTCCTAATGTATAAGATATGTATCGAAAATAATTAAAAGATATGTATCCGATACCATCGAAAATTTTAAAAATGTAAAAATATAAAAAATAATTAGAAACGTGTATCCGGTACGTATCAAATGGTATCAGAGTGTATCCAAGCTCGGATACATGTCAAATATGGGTACATAATGAGTTTACAAGTATCGATACTTCTTACACTATATCCTTCACTATTTCAAATTCACCCATCTTGACCTCTTCATCAGTATGGTCACTCTCTAAGCATTAGGCCAGAACACCCAAGATAGGACTTGACTCTGACACTTCAACTGCAAAAACATTATTATTCACTTCCACAAAATTCAGCATCAACTAGTTTTTATCTAGTGGCACCGTCTAAAGCTAGAGAAAAATAGTTCAACAGTAAACTTAATCTACTGCAGTTGGAAATAATGGCGTTCTCTAATGTTTTTATGATAAGAAACATAATTTATTATTTATATAAGCAAAACTACAAATGTTAAGAGGATAATAGATCCTCTAATTGGATGCAAGAAATCTGTCGTGCTCCAAATTCAAAGGTTCATTTGCTCTATTTCCACATAAATAAATATATATTTACCTAGGTTACCATATATATGATTTGAACCGTTTTATCTAATTATAACCAAAAATGCATAATGTGAATTATAGTTAGTTATGAATAGTGCAGGTACAAGATATTCCAAAGGTTCATTTGCAGCCTATTACCACGTGAATAGGTATATGTAGTTACCTCGATTATCTTTACCAA
>NW_019235080.1:155167-159139 GCF_002742605.1 Olea europaea var. sylvestris
AGGTACAAGATATTCCAAAGGTTCATTTGCAGCCTATTACCACGTGAATAGGTATATGTAGTTACCTCGATTATCTTTACCAACCACTTAAATAATTTGAAACATTTATCTATCTATAGACAAAAATGCAGAATGTGAACTATAGTTAGTTATAAATAGTGGGGCTACAAGATATAGACATGTCTAGAGTGATAAAAAATTAACTAACAGGCATACATGCTTGAGGAAATTGAAGCAGCTCGCAGGCAAGGATGGATGATCACATAAGGTAATTTGATAGAGTAAGTTTCAAGTTTCATGAAGTTTTGGATTTTGGTCATACTATTGTGTTAAAGAGATGGGATCAAAATAAAGACCATAGAGAAAGTAAAATAATCCTTGAAGATTGGGAAGATAAAGTATGAAACGTGCATTTGAAAGATGGATAGCTCTCATAAAGAGAATCACCAAGCATTGGGAATTAAATGCATTGGCCGAATCCAGGAAATACACACCAAGCCCACTTTAAGGTAAGAGCTAATTGAGGAGTCTTGATTGTAGACAAATTCTAAATCCTAACTGTTTGCCAGCCTCTAGATATTGTGGCTTCCATAGTCAATGAAAAATTATTTTTACGTAATCAAATATTTTATTAATATGGATAATACACATGAAGTGATGTGTACTATCAATTTAAATCCGAAAGGAACAACATAATATTAGGCAACTCATCTATATGCCTAGTAGCCAAAACATTAAACCAAATATACAATGTCAAATAAAATAATTTTCTAATCAGCTCCGTTGTCCATGTTTAATCATCAAAACAGCACATTCAATGTAACATATAGGACATAAAGAAAAGTATTTGAAAGAGATAATTATGAAAAAAATAAAAAATTGAAACCCGTGGTTTAAACAAAAAATAAGAATTTTGCACGGAGAGCATCCAACGCAAGAGCACTTACATATTTCTCAAGTTCCTGAATTTTCTTCTCCACTTCAAATCTCAATCGATTGTTCTCTTCCACCTATGAAAGATAATCAAGTTCTATCAAATGGCCTGTTTTTTGCCATCACAATTCATAGGCTTCACAAGTGCTAAAATAATTATCTATTAGAACAATGTATCATTGAAAAAATACCATAATAGCACAATAACTACGGCATAATAATATACCCCGAAGAAGTACAACTTCCATAGAATTCTAATACTAGTAATAAAAGCACTTGAGAAGTTTTTGAAGTAGACAAGGAAAAAAATGTAAAACTTATCTCACAACCAAAAAATGGGGTAGCATAATCATCCACACAGAAACCCATATATGAGGGATATAAGCCTAGGGGCATGGATAAATAGAGGATAGTTAGGAGGGGATAAAAAGAGGGAAGTTTTCTACATAATTTTGTACACTAAGTGGCTGGCGAGCCCCGACGAGTAGCGTGGGTGATGTGCTGCTTGTTGTGCATGTGGCTCATATAGAGTGGAACACGGGTTCTGGATCAAATAGGGCATGCCAGAGCGGAGCGATGGCATCCACCTTACAGGGGTATTTCTTGTACGGGATTTAAAATCTTATATGGGCCCAGGCTAGGGTTAGTATAAATAATATGTTGTAACCTTATTTTTACCACTGAATAAAATTATCTCCGCTTCGCTCTCGTGGACGTAGGCACACCGCCGAACCACGTAAATTTTTGTGTTGATTTTTCTTTTTCATCTCTTTATTATTGCGCATAAAATCCAACACCGCTCTTAAGGGTCTATCATACAACAGGACGATGAATGTTAGCTGTCAGAGTGACGATAGTCAAGGCACTAGCACCACATTGCTTGAGCGGGGTCCTTTTGGAGGAGGGTAAAGGACCTTTCATGAAAAATGAAAAACAAAATCTAGAAGCAGCATATTTTGATCTGTAGCAAGAAAGGCACTTACATTAGAAATTCAAATCCCAATTGACATAAGAATAAGAAAATATAGAAGAGCAAGGGATACCAACTAAACATAGTTCTACACGTGAAGTGAAACTTTAAATATGG
The DNA here is from genome assembly GCF_002742605.1 of Olea europaea var. sylvestris. Lineage (NCBI taxonomy): Eukaryota > Viridiplantae > Streptophyta > Magnoliopsida > Lamiales > Oleaceae > Olea > Olea europaea. Next base: position 157,188 of record NW_019235080.1, read on the forward strand.
CCTAGTTTGAAAGAAATATAGACGAAACATAGATAGTATGAAGGCAGCTCATCTTGAAGGACCATGGAGAGAGCAAAAAAAATGAGAGAGAGAGAGAGAGAGAAGGAAATACTTCAACAGAGAGAGAGAGAGTTACAAAGAGGAAAAGGAGTCAGCAAAGTGGGAAATAAAAGAAAAATAATCAAGCAAAAAGTTTTCTCCAACAACACATATCAATAATTGCTGGAAAATCCAAGGTTTAGCCCATGGAAAGGGAAGGGAAAATATCCCATTTGACAAAGATCAAAAGAAAATGAATCAACGATACATATATATATGTGTGTATATATGTATATATATATGTGTGTGTGTGTGTATATATATATATATATACACACACATTTTTTTATTTTTATTTTTTGTAGGAAATCAGAATTTTATTAATTAAAAGAAATTACACGGGATGTGTACAATCACTTTAAGCAAGAGAGGCACAACATGCAATTAGACAACTCTTCTACAGGATTTTTAGCCACGGTATTGAACCAATTATATAAAGTCAAATAAAACATTTCCCTAATCTGCGCTGTTATCTTTGTTTGGTCTTTGAAACAGCGATTGTGCATTTCTCTCCGAACAATATTAACATCTCGGTAACGCCAACAACGTCATCGTAAATAAAATAGCTATATTAAAGGAAGCACCAAAAGTGTTGCACCATTGTGAAGCCAGAAACACTGCTNTTGTCTGCTATTTCTCAAAGTCAAACAAATGTCTAATAAGTGCTTGTTTAACAAATTTAATTACTCAGTCCATCCTAGTAAAAGGGCTCAATTTCAGAACTCCAATGTCTTAAGGAAGTGTGCATTAAATGTTTCTCCCCCCTTGTCTAGCATGTAATTATCGAAGCTCCCTTCAACGAAAAAAATGAAATATATTGATCATCTAAATCTCTGTATAACTAATTCGTTGTGCGATAGTATAGGAAACTTGAGTTTTCTGAAATGAAGTTTTTTTTCTGGGGGGCATAGTTTCTCATACACATGGTCAAAGGAGTGATACTGTGGCATAGGATGGATGAAGATCACTGGCATTATTTGTCCAATATAGGATTGTGCGTTCTCTTTAATATGTCTATACTTGTTAGGCATAATCATATCGGCCCAATACTAAATTAGAAGAGATATTTTCAAGTTGACGTATTTGTACAGTTTTCCTAGTTCAGAAGCCAACGTCATTACAGATAAAATAAAAATAAAAAAACATTATACTACTTGGAGAATGTGTCCCTACTATTTTACTTCATGATGTGTTTGGTAGGTATGATTTTAGAGACAAGGTTGAGATGACAGTCACTCTCAACCCTTTTGTTCCCAGTGGTTTCCACTGCAGTTTCCAGGAGCAGACCCTTGTGGCAATGTTGTTCTATAAGTACATATTGGAACCGCATCGAGAGATTGCACGATCCATGTAAAATACAAATATACTATTCAAAAGATGTTTGTATTATAGTACAAAAAATACCCTGCCCTAATAACATAAAGCACATATAGTTAAAAATACGGGAGAGAGAAAGAGAGAGATAAAAATACCTGCTGCTTGATAGTGGCCTCGGCAGCTTCTACTGCTTTCATAACCTGAAACAATCCGTCAGTGCTGTTGATGTTGTTGGTATCGCTCACCACCATGCCCGCAAATTTACTTTCTATATTGCCTTCTCCATTTTCCATGTTTTTCATCTTCGAATTTTGTAACCAAAAATCAAATTCACAGATAAACACAATAAAATTCAGTCACATAACTAATCAGATATTCGCAATTACAGTATGATTCGCTGTACGCACCTGCAGTCCTTTGTTAAAAATGCACAGATAAAACCCTATGGATGAATTCGAGACAGTAATGAGAAACGATGGTGATGGAGGGAATTTTGCTCAGGCAGCTCCGAAAAATAAAACAAATTGAATGTAAAA
>NW_019235080.1:161121-162614 GCF_002742605.1 Olea europaea var. sylvestris
AAAGACAATTACTGAAAAAATCAGGAAAATTAACAAGAATATGTTGTGAAGATATGGAAAAACCTACAAGATGGGGATGTAATTTAGAAAAAAGAAATAAAAGAAAGTATAAAAATAGAAAGTTTAAAAAATATAGAAACTTCAAGAAAAAATACATAAAACCTGGAAGGAAATATTATAAAAGGAAAGATAATATACAGAAAAATAAACCTTATAAGAAAGATAAAAAACAATGTAAATGTTGGAATTGTGGAGAAATAGGTCATATAAGTCCAGATTGTACAAAGAAAAAAGTAAGAATATTACAAAAAGATTATTTTGAAATAGAAAGTGAACTAAGTGAAATATCCGACATTGAAAATTATAATAATCAAGAAATATTTATAAGTGAAGCAGATTCAGAGGATAATAGATCAGAATCTGAATAGAGAAATTGAAGAAATAGAAAACAATAATATAGAAATCCAAGAATATGAGGGAATAGAAGGTTATGGATTAAAAGTAACTTTTGATAATAATAAATTCAAGAAGATACAAAAGTTGTCCTTAGATTTGAAAATAGGAAAATGGGAAATTTTAGATAGAATATGGAGAAGAGAAAGAATAGCAATAAATGAATAACATAAGATTGAAAAAACTATAGATGTTAGAACAACTCAAGGAACACATAAAATAAATCTTTTAACAAAAAATATAGTATCAGAATTATTTTCAAAAATAAGTAAAAAGCATGGTGAAAAGATCCAATATGTTTATTTAGCAGGAATACAAATAATGTTTAAATCCTTATTTAGAGAAGGAATAGATTCACCATTAACTGTAAGTTTACATGATGGAAGAATTATAAATCTTGAAGATGGTCATTTAGGAACTATAGAAGGAAATTTAGCATATCAAAAGTTAATATTTACTTGTTACCCAAAATATTGTGTTTCATTAAAAGATAAAAATTTTAATGAAGTCTTAGGATTACATTTCAAGTTACATAGGAATGATATAATGGAACCAGGAGATCAAATTATGACTATGGAATATAGGGCATTATATACATTTACCAATTTAATTATGGGAATATTTATTCCAATAAACCATATATAGAAATTCATAAGGAATGTAAAGATATTAGTAAAATAGTAGAACCAAACAAACGAATAAATCTGATCCCAGAAGAATATGAATAAAAATAAGCCTGAAATAACAGAGTTAAGAGAAGAAGAAGACTATAAAATAACATTTCATAATGGAAGGTTGATAAAGAAATCAAAAAGTCTTAAACTACCAAATAAAAAGGAATATTTAGGAGAAACTAGTGGTATAAAAGAAATAAAACCTCATGGAAATATTAAAAATATGAAAATAGAAGGAAAATATTTTAATGGTAGAAGGTATATAAAATGACCAAATATATTGATGGATACAGGAGCTGGTGAATGTCATATGGCTGCAAATAAAAATGAAGGATTAATGACTTACAAGATAGAACCATATGAATA
>NW_019235080.1:165912-171328 GCF_002742605.1 Olea europaea var. sylvestris
TAATACCAAAGCATCCAGCCAGCTGCAAATAAAGCCAAAGATGGAGAAGCAATAATAGAAAAGCATCTAGCCAGCTGCATATGGAGCCAAAGATGATAAGACAATAATAGAAGAAAGGAGGTCCCTTTGATGAAAATTCAAAGAATGCATGTGAAAATGTAGACCCCAGGAGGAAAAGAATAGAGAGGCATGTGAGCCTTTTTTCAAAAATCTGATGTATGCAATGATGTAATAGATGAATAATAGTGAGTTTGAATCATGTATAAATAGAGGTATTTGGGAAAGAATGGATCATCTCGAGTTAGAAACCATTCTCTTTCCTTAAGCTTTTTCCAAAACCAGTTTTTTTGGAAACCCCTTGTATACAATATAAATCTTGTATAAATCATTATAAAAATAAAATCTCAATCTTTTGATATCAGAAAGATATGAGTTTCTAAACTTTCTATCCCATAGATTCTTGATAGATTGAAGAAGATAATCTCTTTCTTACTTTAACAAAGAGAGAATTTTCTTTACTTAAAAATCTTTATTCTTAATTCTAAGAAAAGATACAGTGAGGGCAAGAAGCTGAAATAGCAGAATTCCCATTGAGGCAAGAGGCCGTTTAAGGGAGCAGTTTGCAGATTCAGAGCCTGAAGGTCACTCGGTTCTAAGAATACAGATTTAAGATCAAAAGTAAGGTAAAATTATTGTCTTTGTTAAATTTAGAAAGAATTCTTCTAATATCTTGAAAGAATTGTAGGGATTATTATTGTTCATGTTTGCAAAAAACTTATCTAAATATGTTATTATTCATAAAGTTTGCAAGGAATTATTTGAATAATGCCAGGTTATACAATTAAAGGATTAGATAATCTGTTAGATAGATTAATGGAAAAAATAGAAAATATTTATTCTCAATTAGAGATTATGGATATATTATCAAAGGAATTTGATAATCTTAGTAAATTACATGACAATTATATTACAGATTATGCTAATTTATTAGATCAAAGGATGAAATTATATATTAAAACTCGAAATGAGAGAAATAGAGGAATTTAAAACTATCCCAATAAATTAAGGATATCTTGTGCAATATATGATAAATTATTTCATTAAGGGTATAATAGACATTTTATCAAAAATGAATAGTAGCAGGTTATTTATAATAATACCCCTGTAAAATGTCAATGTAAAGATTTGATTTTTACATGAAATATCAATGAATCTTGTAATTTTTAACTTTAATACAAATATTAAGGTTTATTTATGGAAAAAAAAAATACTCAAATTCGATGTTAAGTTGACCTACTCCTAAATAACGGACCCAGATGTCCAACCCAGATTCACCTACATGTCGAAGTCCGAATCCAACGTTCGAGCAGCCAGACAACTAAATCGTACAGGGCTTAGGTCGGCATAGACTGATCCAAGCTTTTAAATTTTTATTTTTTTTTTCATTCTCATTTTTCCCATTATTTTTTTAAAATTTTATTTTTCAATTTCTTTGTTCCTTAATTTAATTTAATATCTTTCCATCAAATATTTTTTTCAATTTCATTTTTCCTTTTTGTTTTTAATTAAATAATTTCTTTTTAAAATTTTAAATCTTGTAATTTGTATTTCTTTTTTATTTTTTTCCTTAATTTAATTTTTTCATCAATTATATTTTTTGAAAAATTATTCATTTTTCCTTAATTTTTAATTTTTATGTATTAGTTATTTCATTTTTGTTTTGTTTTGTTTTTATCATTTCCTTTTTCTATAATTTATTTTGTCCACTTTAATTTTTTATATTATTTTTTTATTTCTCATTCATTTTAAGAAATTTGCTACAGTGTCAAAAAATTTTCTTACAAAGTCTCTACAGGCTTCACACAATAGAGTGGCCGAGTGGGGCAACAATTTTTTATTAAATGGGGTCTAGCGTCAGACCCACCTCCTACGTGAGTAACCTATGAATACCCTGGTAAAACTGACCATGTATATATGGTTTTTCTCTCATTTTAATTTTCTAATTCCCTTTTATTTTGCATTTCTTTTTAACTTATTTTTGTATGTTTACTTTAATTTTATTTTTGTTATTTTACTCTACTTTAAATTATTTTTTTCTATTGCAATTTACTTTTTACTTTAATTTCATTTTTTTTCCTTTTAATGCATGATGAAATGAATTTATTTATTACACAGAGTAACCTATTGTTTGGTTGATTAAATTTTAAGATATTATGTTTTATTCCATAATCTCTTGTTCATGGTTCTATCGTTTATTACTTTTCGCAGGATGAAGTACCATCTCAACACCATCATGAGAGATCATCTGAGGAAGTTACATCTTATTGCAATGTTTTCAGTTATTCGACTATTTTAGAGGGGCTCAATGAGGAGTGTGTTGACATACTACGCCGATCATTCCTATGGTCCTTGACGTTTTTAAGGATAAAACCCCAAATGGTCACTGAACTTTGCCCGAATTTGCAAATTTCAAAAACCCCTTAAGAACTTTTTGCAAAGTTCAGTGACCATTTAGGGATGTTTTGAAATTTGATGACCTCTTGGAGGACTTCAGGCAAAGTTCAATGACTATTTAAGGACATTCTGAAGTTCGGTAACCTCCTGGGAGGCTTCGGACAAAGTTTAGTGATCATTTGAGGTTTTAACCCTAAAAACGTCAAGTCAATTAATATAATCCACGAATGTAATATAAATTCAGCACTTATTTTTTTAAAATTCAACATCTATTTTGAAAATTATATAAATGAAATTTCTAATTTGAAAAGAAAAAAATCTAACTAAATACTAAAAAAAATAAAATTCTTGATCTAGCGATACGAACTATGTTAGCAGTTTCAACCTCCAACTTCAATCCATGAAGCATTTGTAAATATAATTTTAGAATATGGAATGAGTATACGAATACACTCAGTATAGATTTTATATCAGTATTTTCACAATTTAATATAAAAGCAAGTAAAATATATACATAACATAATTTTCTACTGGGATAGAAGCCCGATCGTCTCATTTTCACTTAGGTCATGCACATTCTCAATCTCCATTTAGGGTATTTAACCTTGTGGCCGGATCAGTATAGATATATATATAATAATACCCTATGACATTACCCACAAGATCCTTCTTTAATTTGGATCACATAATAGCACATAGAATGCTTAACTCAAAACATTAAAAAGCGAAAACACAAAATCACATGCCATTTAAATAAATCCATACCTAATTTGTTAAATTCCTTGTGTACTTGAGCTACTTAAAGCTAAAAATTATTGCGAATGGATCTCAAACGTGCCGGAAAGTATTTTATTTTCTTTTCCTTTCTTCTTTCTCCCCTTCTTTTTCTTTCCCACGTTTTTTTTCCTTTTTCTGCCTCTCTCTCTCTTTCTCACTTATTTTCTCTCTTCCTCTATTATTTCTCTCCGAATTTGTGTGAGTTGAAGTGTACAACAAGGGGCTATTTATAGGTGTGATTTGATAAGGATAGTTATCTAATTATAATTCTAATAGGACTCTTAATTCAAATTTAGATCAGTGTTTCAACAAACAAACTTATCATGAAATTCAAATTAAAAAAATTTATAACTACATGATGATAAGATTTCATTATGGATATATGCAATTTTCAAGTTTTATCTAAATACTTTTATATCAGATAATTCAATAATAATTTAACAAATATCCAAAATAATATTAAAATTTAATTTCCTGTAAAACTCATATATATCCAATTATTATGATTATTAACACAAGGTTTCTCGAAAGTGATAAAGTTGCTAGGTTACCCTAGAGTCTCAAAATTTGTATTCGTGCCTCATAATACATTGTATGTATTTTTTTATTTTTTTTGGGTATTACATATTGCCTCTGAGGTCTTGTCTACTCAATCCCCACCTCTCCTCAACGTTTTGCTCCCTTCCTCATTCTCGCAAATCCCATCCACCTTTGCTTGCATTTGGGACCTCCACTTCGCAACAACCAAACTGCCGCCATCGCCATGCCTCCGCTACGAAAGGTTGAAGGCTCACGGTACTATCCGAGGTGGCCAAGTTTGTGCGGACCATCCTTTTTGGACCTCATGGAGTCAACTCGGATGACATCACCAATGATATGATCCTACCTGGTTTAATATCGGGCTTGGACCCTTCGCTGGCGATTCTAAAATTAAAAATGTTGACTTTGTGAAGAGTAGTTACCAGCCCAATTGTCCCAAAGATGTTCAACTAGTTTGCCATTTTGGGTTGGTTCAATATTGGCAAGTCTTAGCTTATTAACTTTTTGGTCCATAAAAAAGAGGTTGCTCTCGCTTCTAAAAAACCAAGTATCAATTTAGGAGATTTCCGTTTGTACCTAGCGTGTGAGTGAGGGGGTCGGGCCCCACACATTTATTGGAATGGGACCCCGACCCCCATGTGAGTGGCAGGTAACCTAGAGTGTCAAACTCCGGGCACTTGTAGCAAGCTTCATCAATTTAATATATTTGTTTTGGTCAGAATTTATTTAGTTGCTGGCTAAAGTTACAATATATATTATTAAAACTTCCTGTGTATTATTCTTTGATTAATAAAACTATTTGATTACCTATAAAAAAAGAAAAAAAAATTGTTTTAATATATATTATTGAATATTGTATAAGGAAGACTCGGTTGATTAATCATTTTCTTGGTGAACAAAAGTTGGTACATTGTGGATTTACCTGGTTATGGAAAAGCCTTGAGTTTTCCCTCCTTTAATCACTTCTTTTTGTTCATTTTTGTGCTTTATGATTTTCTTTGGTTCTGTACATGGTGGATTAGCTGTGGAGTAATTCAGTTTTGTGCTATCCATGAGATTTTACTGGTCGAAAGAATGAGGTATTCATTCTATAGGTTTATGATACTGTTAGAAAACACATAATGTATTGTCTCTCAAAATAGTTGCTTTTGATAGTATTTCGATGTTAAGAAGAGGCAGATAGTGAAGAAAAATCATACACTTCCATCTAATATGTAGCCCGACAATGGGAGAATTTGTTGTATTATTTTTTAGTGGCCTGTGTAGCCATGTCAGTTATGCTAGAATGATTGGTGAAATCTATGGAAGCTTTCGAGAGGCATGATCAAATGTTTTGTGGGACAAATCATCTGTTAATTTTTTCTTTTCTTCGTGTGTAATGGTGTAATCGTGAAACTTAAGAGAGATGCTAATCAAATCCGTACTGGTTACTATTGGCGGTGTTTTTTTGTGTATGATTCCTGGATGTGGAGATCATTGACTGGTGGTCCATTCCATTTATTTTATGGTTACATCCCCAAAAGCCACAGTTCTAGCTTTGAAAGAAATTCTGAATTTAGCTGTTCTTTCTCTACCCCTCTATTTTTCTTATTATTATTATTATTATTATTATTATTATAATAATATATATATATATATATATATA
>NW_019235080.1:174595-234995 GCF_002742605.1 Olea europaea var. sylvestris
TTGAGGAGTTAGATGGTCCGTAGCCGCCACATGGTAAGCTATTTTCATATGCATTCGGATCACACGAACAATCTAGTCCTAGTCATAGATAGTATTGAGGAAGACATAATATGTCTTTTGATAATTATTCAAAAAATCGAAAAAAATTATTATTGCATCAATTTAGTTGGTGAAGGGGACCTCTACACTTAAGGTAGGTGTAATCAGCCCTGCTCAATTTGCACGAGACATTCGTTATGATCACACGAATATGAAGATATTGACGAGTGTTATGGCATTATGACTAAGAGGTTTTGGGCCTATAATAGTGAAGATAGTGATGAAGAGTACTAAGTTTATAATGAAATATATGATAACATAAACCATAATAAATTTTGAGAATTTTTTCAAATATATTTCACTGGATGGAGGTGATCAAGTCATATACCTCTTCCATAGTTTTGAATTTTATGATTTCAATTTTGTATTAATAAATATTTTTGTAACTTTAAAGGTCGAGTATAAGCCCTTGTAAATATGATGGGAAAGGAAAGCCCATTTGTGTAGATATCGAAAATTTTGTTTTCCGTCATTCCATAATTCAAATACTTGTTGTACAATGTATGGTTACTCGAGTCGCTTTTTACCCAAATGGTAGTGATTCTTCTTCGAGGTTTTGTTTTAACATACAATTGCTTTGCCCTCCAAAAAGGATATTAAGTCCAGGCTCGATAACCTTTCTATTGCCCTATTTCTATTGGTATCCATGATCTATACATGGAGGCCCACCTTTTCTTGGATATACAAAGAATAATAAGCTGTTGATTTTGGCATATTTACCTGAAAGTTAGATTAGGCTGCCTCCAAAATCCATCCTAAATTATTTTCATGATTAATAAAATGTGCACATATCCCGTAAAGTGGTTTAAAAAAAATACACTTAGCAGCCACAGGCTTGATTTCTAATCACTCAGAACATTCTTCTTCATTTTGAAAGATTTTTCTGTACTTCAGTCTTCAGAGATCAGTGGAAATCCTATTCTACGAAATTTTCTGTTAATATTCATTGTTAGTCACAAATTATTGGGGAGATGGCATTTCGTGAGTGGACCGTTTTTTCATGGTTGTTTTCTTGATGGTTGCTCCCCATAGCATGCCGTAGAAAAAACTCTTTATTTAACCAAATTTGTTGGTTGAATGGAGACAGAGAGGAGAAATGTTGACCGACACAATTACTCAGTAGTTTCAAGAAAGAAAGATGCTACATCGCTCGGGATTAAATCCCGGGCTCCGTTCCAGGGCCGAGGTGGGGCATGCCTCGGCCCTTGATCTTTAATAAATGGGGCCCACGCCCCTTTACACCAGGGGCTGAGATTTCGCCACCTCAGCCCTTGGATCGGAGCCTGGGATTAAATCCCGGGCTCTGCAGCATTTTTCTTCAAAAAATATACACACACAATTATTCAATATCCAATTTGAGAAAGGGATATACAACATTAATTGAATATTGGAAATACTAGAAATATTTGATCAAACTGAAATATTAATTCAATATTTTATGCAATCTTAAAAGAATTGATCAAACGAAAAAAATGATTTGAATTGTAACTTGAGCTCTACTCCTGTTTGTGAGGAAATCTCCTCAATGGTCACTGAACTTTGCAGAAAATCTCTTAAAAGGTCATCGAATTTCAATACGTTCCTAAATAGTCACTTAACTTTGTCGAAATCCCCTATGAGGTCACTGAATTTCAAAACATCCCTGAATAGTCACTGAACTTTGCAAAAATTCTCTAAGAAGTCACTAAACCAGTTATGTATAGAATCCCAGTTTACAATATTGAGTGACCTCTTGGGGGGTTTTAGCAAAGTTCAGTGATCATTTAGGGACGTTTTGAAGTTTGGTGACCTCTTGAAGGATTTCGACAAAGTTCAATAACTATTTAGGAACGTATTGAAATTCGGTGACCTTCTAGGGAATTTTCTCATAAGTTCAGTGACCATTGGGAGAATTTCATCCCTGTTTGTCGATAAAAACTAGTCATTATTGATACTTGTAGCTAACAATTCTTTTTCATTTGTTAATCTCTTTCAAGTTATTGAAGCCACCAATTCTTTTAGTTTTTGACCTCCCGCGTCCTTAACCTTTTAGCATAGTGTGTATATTGTCCGAACTCTAAGAAAAATGTCTAAATAGAAGGTACAAGATCACGGGATAAGCACGTGATAAATGTTTGATAAGTAAAAATTTCTCAAAATACTCTTCCTCCACTTTGAATAGTTGAATATTTTTTTCGTGACATGCGACTTGTAAACAGCTAAGTATTCAAAGTGGTATAATTATGCCCCCTCTTCAATAACTATTTTTTCAAAAATCTTTTTTTCATGTATTCATTTTCAACAATATATTCTCGTAATAAAATATTTTTCATGTAAAATTAAAATTTTTACTTCTTTTTAACAACACATTTTTCAAAAATTTACTATTCAAAAACTCATTCGTCTCAAAACTGGCCATCAAAATTTTATTGGTTGCTCCAAATATTAATTGTATATATGATTCTAATTCTTTATTTATTGTAGTACTTATATTCTTAACTTTTTTGACGCATTACTACTACTATTATTATTATTATTATTATTATTATTATTATTATTATTATTATTATTATTATTATTATAACTTTCCATTAATTACACATCATCCGTCCAAAAAGTCTGTCTCAAGACACTAAACGACTTATTTATCCAACGTATTAAAAAATAATAATAAATACAAAAGTATAAAAAAAAACATTTTGATAGAAAAATCAAGGATAAAATATGCTAATTAATAGAATGTTGAATATAAAATTTCGACAAAAAAATTTAAGAACATTAAGTTTTACAATGAAAAAAGGTTTAGAGCCTTAAGTGTCACTAAAGATTGGTTCAAAAAATATAAATTATATTGTGAAATTATCTTTATAGTATACGAAGATAAATTTTGGATAACTATGCACACTAGTAATTTATTATGTGTCTGTAGATTGTGAATGGAGTCTTGCTACATGTACACTCTGATTTACATCTTAGCTTGCAGAGCTTACACCTGACATGATCTCACATGATCTTTCACATCTTACACAATTAATTTAACCGTTAGAAAACAGCCACATAAGCAATCTGTCAAGAGATGTGTAAGGCAAAATGTAAAAATAGCTTAATCTCTTGTGAACAATCTTGCTATATGTACCTTCTGAATTACACCTTAGCTTACAAAACTTACACTTGGCATGATCTCATATGATCTTTCACATCTTACACAATTAATCTAACCGTTAGAAAATAGCCACATAAGCAATCTGTCAAGAGACATGTAAGGTAAAATGTATAAATAGCTTAATCCCTTGTGAATAATGTTGCTACATGTACACTACGATTTACATCTTAGTTTACAGAACTTAAACTTGGCATGATTTTTCACATCTTACACAATTAATCTAATCGTTGGAAAACAGCTACATAAGCAATTCGTCAAAAGATGTGTAACTGTGTAAGATAAAATGTATAAATAACTTAATCCCTTGCGAACAATCTTGCTATATGTACACTCTGATTTACATCTTAGCTTATAGAACTTACACTTTGCATGATCTCACATGATCTTTCACATCTTACACAATTAATCTAACCGTTAGAAAATGGCGATTTATTCACCGAGTCGGGCTTTTGTCTATTTTGGTGGGATGAATGATACCCAGTAGAATTAGATTCCATTTAAGGTTGGCAATGGTTCAGGGTCGATTTTGTCAAAACCATCACTGAACCACCAATTTTTTAGCCGCACCATAATCATGTAAATTGGTTCGGTTCGTATCTCGATTCAAGCGGTTGATAACTATTAAAATAAATTATTTTTTATAGGTATAGACTTCAAATTGGAAAAAAAATAATTTATGAGAAAAAAGTCAACGAAAACAAAAATACAATACTAAGCCAATTTAGCAAACTATATTTCAAATGAAAATACAGACAATATCCCAATTTCCAAATGCAAAATCCAAATTTAACAAACAATTTCTATATATGTTTAATATTTTTGTAATAGGGTATAGGGTTACTGGTAATGTTAGTTTGACTAAGTGGGTCGGTAATGGGCCAACATTTTGGATTGGACAGAATCATAAAAAGAATAATGGAAAGTCCAATTGCCAATTAATTTTATTTTTTTTTACGAATAATCGGATCGGAACTGCGCAACGGCGTAAATACCATATCCTTCCCGGCCCGAACCGTGTCTTTAAAATGAAATACCATATTCACCTTATTGTACCATCAGTTAGATTTTTTTCGCCCTATTCAATTCAATTAACCGTAGTTTTCGATTTTAATAATTCGAATTGTCATCCCTAATTCCATTCCTTAATTCGAACCAAATTGACCCACTTCCCATTTGAGCGCAGACCCACCCTTCAAGTGGAAGCAACAAATTTAGGGGACTTTCGTTGGGCAGTGAAAGGTCTATCCAATTGATTAGAAAAAAAAAAGCCCCCCAAGGACTGGGGTGTTAGATGTCAAAAGAAGAGGAGTTGACAACCAAGATAGAAATCAATCATCCAAATCTGTGGATCGTCGAACCCATGTACTCAAATCTGCAAGAATGGCAAGACCTGATAGGGGAACCCCAATACAAGGGCAATTTTAGTGTTGGTTAAAGACTTAGTTCGAGATGCATATCCTTCTTGGCTGCTGGATTACTCCAGTGCTTTGGGTACTACGGACCCTCTGCTATCCATTGCAACGGAGCCGTTTCATGAGCACGGGAGCAAAAAACAATTTTCTGAATCAAATGGATGATCTTTTACTATCTATTTAGATGTTTTCGTCAATTTAAACTCAATGTGTACAATGTTTAAACATTGGGAATGCATGGTAGCACAAATGTTGAGACTTGAGAATATGAATGTAACATTTTGGAAATGTAGGAATATCCGTGAGGAATTTACCATTAATAAGACGAGACAGAGATTTTTTTGTTTTCTTCTCTTTCTTCTTTATCCTAGTCCAAATCTGTCAAATAGCCCCCACACAGAGTTTTTTTGTATTTTTTTGCTAGTCCAAATATGTAAGCATTTTCCCAGCTGTTTACCACTTGTTTGTAAACATTTCCTTGTCCCACGTGTTTCATCCTTCAAACTCGGTTTTCGGTCTTCTTTTTTCAAGTAATTTTGAGTAATGTTATTTATTGTGATGGCTACCAATTTAGGAAGGCCATCAATGAAGTTATTATGTATTTAATGTATCAAGAAATATATCATTATTCAAAATTGAAATTGATCGCCACCAATATTGGGGGAATTAAAGAGAAATCCAAAAATATTTGTTCCACGTAACCATTCATCACGACTCAATTAAGTCGATGAAACTCATTTTTCAAAAGATTCAATTTTCCATGCCCGGAAATATTATCTTCATTGCCAGAAAAACATTAAAATGTGACAAGCCTAATTTTCCTAAATTTTAACAGCAAAATTTAATCTCAATTTATTTTTTACCTGCTTCGATATTATATTAAACCACGCGAAATGTTGATATAGCTAACACAACAAATAAGAAGTTCCTCAAACTTGCTAAATCAAATTACTTAAGCCCTTGTCTGTCATTCATTAAATATAAACTCTTTTTTTTTTAATTCATTTTCAACCATATATTTACACTATAAAATATTTTGCACTGTAAACTTAAGATTATTTTCTACTTTTTAATCACACATCCTAAAAAGTTATTATTCTAAAGCTCATTTTCCTAATTTTTTTAATAAATATCAAACTGGGGCTAAGTGTTCGTGCTTCCCATATATAATACTTGATTACAATGCGAGAAACTGATTAGGAGAGACAAAATACAAACAGTATTACCCAGCAAGCACCTAACATGTAAGTTGAGAAACTACAAGCTCTGCTTAGAGGTGTCAATGGGTCGAATTGAGTCGAGTCGGCTTGAATATTTTTAAGTCAGGCTTTTTTTGACCTGCACCGAGATGAGTAAAAGCTCGGCCAAAAAATTAAGGCTCGACTCGAGCTTTCGGCTTGGGCCGAGTCGGGCCCTTTTTTTCTTCCCTCTCTCATAGCTGTCGGTTTAAGGTAGAGACAACTAAAATAGCTTCCTTAACCGGTTGAGCTCGAGCCAACTCCTCAAAATGGGGCTCTGGAACGACCCTAATCGACGAGTCAGATTGTCATCCCTAGTTCTGCTAGAGTGGCAGGGCCCATGTGGATGAATAGCAAAACGTAGGAAATGCAGTCAGGACTCAGGTGCTTGACTAGTCAAACAAAGCTAAGTTTGAATTCAATTTCTTCGGCCTTTTCTTATGTTTTATTTACAAGATAAGTTTGTGTATATATTTTCAAAACATGCATGCATTACAAGTTTCAAGAAGCTTGGTAAAAGTCAAAGGACCTTTAGCTGAAATCGATGACGAGAATTTCCGAAGTTAGAGATAGGGTAAAGTAAGGATTAAAAGATCTTTATTTACGGTATCACTTAATTAAATAATATAGTTTTTAATATTATTATTATTTTTACATAAGATTTATATTTAAAATAAAAAAAGTAATTAATTTTTTAATATTATTATTGAAATATGATTTTAAATTTGAAAATATAAAAAATAAAAAGATTATCGAAGAGTTTGAGAGAATTAAGACAAGATGGAAACACAATAAAATAACTCTATAGAGTCTGAAATAATATCACAAAATAAAGTAACTCTTAAAAACATCATTTTACGTAAGTCATTATGCACCATTTTTATGTTCAAATAGTATCCCTTACAAATATATCTAATAGGATGGGGGAGTTCATGGTCATGTTGAAATAAGATCGATCTCAAATCCTATATGGCATTCATTCTTCAAAAATACATTTTTCTCATTTTAATTTTCAATAACACTTTTTTAATAAAATAATATGCGTGAAAACTCAAAATTTTTTCTTATTTTTTAATCATACATTCTCCAAAATATATTATTCAATAATGCATTTTTGACTAAAGTGCATTTTAATGGAGCCCAAATAAGGGCTCAATTGATGGATACTTATACACACACACATACACACACAAAAAAAAAGAAAAAAAAGAAAAGAAAAGAGTAACTCTATTTAGCATCAATGATGTAACATTAGTCCAAGTGGCACTAAGTATCACTAAATAAAAGGCAAAATTAAATAAATCACAAAATTTCATCATTAATTGAATATATCGCACAATAAGTTTAGATATGTTGTTCATTTATGTAGTCCAATTTACTATTCATTCAATTGTGAATTGACGTATTATAGAAAATTAAGTGCCTGTTTGATTCTCATTCTATTCTTATTCTCATCTCATTTTTCCTCACATTTTTCAACGGGTGTGGGCCATAGGGTAGACAAAATAGACAGGTTTTCTGACAAAAGCTATAAGATGTATTTGGAATTTCTTCCTTGCCAAATCTGCCCTTCAATTGGCGGCAAGTGGATTTCAAGAAGGGAGGGGAATTATGTAAATTACGCAATTATTTTTGGGGCTGAAATTGTCCATCAATTTTCAACAGTATTATGCCATTGACATTTCTTCTGAAGTTTCACTGCATGCTATCAGCAACTACTGTAGCAGAATGAGTTTTGGAGGAAAAATTGGAAAAAAATGGGGGGCCAAACACACGCTAAACTTGTTGTTAATGTTGATTTGTAATTGGATGGACAACAAATTAAATAGTAAAAGTTGATGGCAGATTTCAACTCATCATGCAATACCACAAAGAAAAATAATATAATTGGTAAAAGGTGTAATACACACACACACACACACACACACCCACCCACCTATAAAATTATCTCATATTGGGCCCTCCCATTGAGCTTGGACTCAGCCAATCAGTGCACTTGGCCCATTCGTTTTTCTATATATATGGGAGTCCATTTCATTTTAAGATACATTTTCTTACTCTAGCCAAAATCTCCCTCCATCTTTTGTACTCATATTTTTCTTGTTTGGCAGTTGACTTAACTGTTGGAGTGTAAATAGTCGTCGGACTTTTTTCTCGATTGACGGCCTTTGGTTCCTAACTGTGTGTTCAATGTGCGTGTGATGTTCATGTAGAAGGGACGTGGTCGAAATTCTTTTGACGCATTTTTTTGGGTCAACAGATTGGCGTTATCTGTGGGAAAACGATATGTTAACCATGTTCTCACCACATTCAAAAGCCACGGGAAAGTAGAAACTTTGGGGGGCAATTTTCTTCGACCAAAATGAAGATATCAATTAGAAAAAATGAAAGAAAAATGGCAACTACAGCTAAGAGAATGGGGATGAATTCAATAAGCGTGGCTCTGCTTTTCTCCATGTGCTCAGCCATATTCACCCATTTTATTGGAAGAAAGCTGTTATACATTCTTCAACATAGGCTTTACCTGGGTCCCACTTAGCAGCTAAGTCGACGTGGATGAGTTAAGCCCACATGCACGGACCCGTGGCCTAACCATCGGACGAACCCATAACATTGAACCCTATCACGGAAGGGAGATGAGGCTCTTTGGTCGAGCACTCTCTAAATCAGATCTACTGATATGATTGATGTGACAACCATCTACTACCGCCGTTACAGCCAACCTATTTGGTCAAGTCTACTACTGCAAGCTGTAATTTATGGCAGGGAAGATGGCATTAACATTAAATGCACTTGAGCCTAAGTTTGACTGATAGATGCCTATGATAAGAGGCCCTAGCCGTCAAGATGAGGCCATGTACTCTTCATCTAACATCTTTTACCCACCATCTTCTACTATAAAAGTTCACACTTGGTGTCATTCCAAAGGTAATGCAAATTTAGACTTTGATACTATAACTTTCCTCTTTGCATTTCTTATTTACTCCCAATACTAACCTCTTTTATTCTATATTGGAGGTTCGTGTTAAAAGCCCTCCCATGCTCAATATATTTCTCCCCTAAATTGACTTGATCGTCAGAGTGTACGCGGTAGGCGCCACCCCTACCAGAGAAGGCCACATATATCTAACGGTTTGTCTAAGTGTGCGGGAATATAGTTTATTTGGACGTGAGAGGTCTTGGGATCTGTTGGCCACGTATAGGTATATTTTTCGAGGTCAACAAAAGCAATAACAAATAGAAACCTAGGGACAGGGAGAAGAGAAGATCAAGGAAAGCCAATTCCTAAATGAAAAGTATACTAAGATGAGAAGCGGTGGGCCGAAATTTTGGATTTCTCAAAGCAACATTGAAGCCATTGCTTAACAAGTCAACTTCCTAATCAGCTACTTTGTAATGACATCATAAATTTGATGGCCAGGAAAAGGCAATTTCTAGAATATGCTACCCACAACAAAAGTCTATTTTTCAATTGCAATGGTGACAAAACAGATGAGAATTTCCATCTCTTCATCCAAACTCCTTGCAAGCTTTAAGGTATTCTCGCTACTACTTTAAAATTGAATAGGTTTTGAAAATATCTGGTGTGTTGTTAATGCTACAGGCTATTTTAAAAAATCCCCATTAAAGTGAATAAGAGCATGCACGTATCTATTTTTCAATTCTTACTTGTTGCTTTCTACTGGAGCCTCAACATTGAAGAAGATAGATAATGTCAAAATTTGAGTTTGAGGTGGCAAAATTCTTTTATTTGCTTGCTAATTCTACAACAACTAGACCATTTGTAATGTGATATAGGAGCCGCAAGCAACCAAATCAAGTCCAACATCAAGCCCGGGGAAAGATCCGTTGAAAGTCGAAGGTGGAACTATGACATGAGCGAGGACAAAGCAAGTGAAAGAGGCGATGAGATTACTCATCAAGACAACCATCGATGAAATCACGTTCGGGACTCAAAATGAGACAATTTTCATGTTTGGGTTGAAGACCGAAATCAATTGGATCAACACGATACAAGCAGTCGAAGATGGAGCTGGAGAGAAAAACCTTGCGATCGCATGGTTAAAACCGTCCTGCGGTCGCACGGAGTGAGGCGGAGAATTATTCAGGATTTTCGAATGTTCCATGCGGCCGCATGATTTTTCACCATGCGACCGCATGGTTAAAACCGTCCTGCGATCGCACGGAGTGTGGCAGAGAATTATTCAGGATTTTCGAATGTTCCATGTGGCCGTATGATTTTACACCATGCGATCGCATGGTTAAAATTTGATGCGTTTTTTTATTTTTTTCGCGAATTTCTTATTTTTAATAGAATTTGATACTTAGTAGATTTCTTACCATATTTGAAATATTAGGCACGCTTTTACCAAATTTTTTAGACCTAGTATAAATACTATATTATTTTCAATTGTAAGAACCTTTGACATTATTCGTAATTTGAGAGGCTATATTGCTTTCAACTCTTGTTCTATAATTGAACAATTCAAGAACTTATCAAGATTTAATATTGTGGCGTTCAAATCAACTGGGCGAGGTTCCGTATTTTTGTGTAATCAAGAGGTCCGCACATCGTCGGCGATTCGGATTGCTTGGTTCTAGATCTATTGAATTTAATCCAAAACATTGCTTTGGTTTTCTTGGGAAGATTTCAATCTTGTTCGTGGGTTCCGTAGCCTTTGCCTACGTGAGTTCATATCAGTTGGTATCAGTGCTTGGCTCCAATCCAAGGTTATATCCCTTTTAATTCGTGTCGAGTCAGTTATTCATTTTTCTTATTGTTTTTCGAGTCAGTTGTTATTTTTGAGTCTTTAATCCAAAAAAAATTACAAAAAAAATTCAAAAGTTGTTTTTTGAATTCAATTTGCATCCAAATCAACTTTCGTTTGTTGCGTCAGTCTTGCTTTTGATTTTTCAATCCCAAGAATAAAAAAAAATTAATGTTCATATGTACGGTACTATTCATCCGTATGCATTAGAAAAATTCGAGTTTAAAACAAAATTTACTATTCATCTGTACGGTACTGTTCATCCGTACGCAGTAAAAAAAATTATTATTATTATTATTATTATTATTATTATTGTTATTGATCTTGGGGAAAATTTACCGACTCTCTTTAGTTCCATTTATTATTTTGTGTCTAATTTAAAAGTCAGTCAGTAATTCTTTTCTTATTTCGTGTTTTTGAGTCAGTCTTTAATTGTTTAGTCCGAATTGTCAGTCAGAACTAAATTCCTTGGTATTGTAGTCTCACTCACACCAGTTTGAATTCCATGTGATTTTTTTTTTATTGAGTTTCGAAATTGTTCTTTTGGAGACTTGGTGAAAGCAACGAGTACAAAAGGCAGAGTGGTGAGAGTAATAGAGGGAAAAAGCCGTATTGAGTGAAATTTCGAGTGAAAACTTGTGAGGTAGAAAATAATTTAGATTTAGGATGTCTGACAGGGAAGGATCAAATTCGGGAAGGGTTGATTATCGGGTTTCCATGCTAGAGGACTCGATGTGGAGGATTGAGTGGTTATGTGTAGAAAATGAGAGATCGGATGGATAGACAGGATGCACGGGGAGAAAGGCAAAATTCATTGCCTGCCAATACTCGAAGAGGTGGTCTTAATGCACGGAGACAGGGTAGGCGGGAACCTAGGATGGAGTAACTTAGTGAATTTGAGGTTGATAGTGGATTGGATGAGGATGCGACAGTGGATATGGATATTGGAAGGGGTAGAAATAGAGGAGTTAGACCAGAAAGGAGTGGTAGGAATCTCGGTGGAGATGAGGTGGATGGAAACTTGAGTAAATTAAAATGACCATTCCTTCCTTCAAAGGTAGGAGTGATCCGAAGGCCTACTTGGACTGGGAAAAGAAAATTGAGTTAATCTTCGATTGCCACAATTACTAGGGGGAGAAGTAGGTGAAAATTGCAATTCTTGAATTCAAGGATTATGTAATCATTTGGTGAGATCAGGTGGTGACTTTAAGGCGGAGAAGTGGGGAGCGACCTATCAATACATGGTAGGAATTGAAAACTATCATGCGGAAGAGGTTTGTACCTACTCATTACTACCGGGAGCTTCATCAAAGATTGCAAAATTTATATTAAGGCTCCAGGAGTGTGGAAGATTACCATAGGAAGATGGAGACACTAATGATCAGGGCAAATGTGGAGGAGGATAGCGAAGCTACCATGGCTCGATTTCTGCATGGATTGAACAGAGACATTGCAAATACAATGAAATTACTGCACTATGTGAAAATTGAAGACATGTTACATGTGGCGATGAAGGTAGAAAGGCAGTTGAAGCGAAAAGGAATAGCAAGGCACCCATCTGGATCTTCGGGTTCTAATCCTTCTTGGAAATCGAAGTGGAAAAATAACAAAGGAGATGAGACTACTGCAAGAGGAAGAGCTGGGGTACCAAGAAGCAAGGAAGAGGGTGCTAGCAAGTCTATACCAAAGGGGGAGTCAGAGCTATCACGAAACAGGGATATCAAATGTTTTCGTTGCTTGCGAGTGAGACACATTGCTTCTCAATGCCCAAACAAGAAGACAATGATTCTACGAGACAGCGGGGAAGTGGAAACTGAAAGTGAAAGTGAATATGCAGACATGCCAGGATTGGAAGATGTTGATGAGGAAGATACAACTGAGTATGCAGTTAACAGTAGGTTGTTGGTCACGAGGTGAGCTCTTAGTGCTTAAATCAAGGCGGATGATTTGGAGCAACAGCGATAAAACATATTCCACACGTGGTGTCACGTTAATGGCAAGGTATGTAGTGTAATAATTGATGGCGGTAGTTGTACTAATGTAGCTAGCACTAACATGGTGGAAATGTTGGGCTTAACACTATTAAAATATCATAGACCTTATAAGTTACAATGGCTGAATGAATGTGGGGAGGTCAAGGCGACAAAAGGGGTGTTGATTAATTTTTCCATTGGTAGATATCAGGATGAGGTATGTGTGACGTTGTACCTATGCATACGGGGCATATTTTGTTGGGAAGGCCATGACAGTACGATAGGAAAGCAATGCATGATGGGTACAGAAATAAGTACAGTTTTATAAAAGATGGGAGGTCTATCTCTTTTGCGCCATTAACACCGGCACAAGTATATGAGGACCAAATTGAACTGAAAAATGAAGAAGAAGCAAGAGTGAAAGAGTTAGAGAAACAGAGAGAAATGAGTGAGGTGGCCAATAGAGGGGAAAAAAGAGTGGGGCCACATGAGAGAAAAGAAAGAGAGTCTTCCGAGATGAGAGAAAAGTCTAAACAAAATCTCTTTGTGAGAGGGAGTGAGTTGAAAAAGGCAATGGTTGAGAGACAACAAATGATATTGTTGGTTTACAAGGAGTCACTCCTCGACTTTGAGGAGCATAATACATCCCTCCCTAGTTTGGCTATTTCTTTGTTGCAAGAATTTGACGATATATTTTTCGAAGGACGTGCCTAGTAGGTTACCACCCATTAGAGGAATTGAGCATCAGATTGATTTCATACCTAGCGCTGTCATTTCGAACCCACCGACTTATCGTTGTAATCCAGAGGAGACAAAGGAGCTTCAGAGGTAAGTTGAAGAATTGATGAGCAAGTGATATGTAAGGAAAAATATGAGTCCATGTGCAGTACCTGTATTGTTGGTGCCAAAGAAAGATGGGTCTTGGAGAATGTGCGTGGATTGCAGAACCATCAACAGTATCACAGTAAAGTATCGTCACCCAATTCCTAGGCTAGATGATATGTTAGATGAGCTACATGGTGCATGTTTGTTTAGTAAAATTGACCTTAAAAGTGGATATCATCAAATTCACATGAGGGTGGGTGATGAATGGAAAATGGCCTTTAAAACTAAATATGGTTTGAATGAATGATTAGTAATGCCGTTTGGACTCACAAGTGCACCAAGCACTTTTATGCAATTAATAAATCATGTTTTGCGTGCTTTCATTGGAAAATTTGTTGTAGTTTATTTTGACGACAATTTAATCTATAGCAAGAGTCTTGATGAACATGTGGAACATCTAAATTTGTGCTTGTGATTTTAAAAAAGGAACAACTTTATGCCAATTTTAAAAAGTGTACATCTTACATAGATAGGGTTGTATTCTTAGGCTTTGTGGTTAGTACTAACAGTGTAGAGTTAGATGGAGAGAAAATAAAAGTTATTAAGGATTGGCCAGCACCTAAAAACATAACCGAGGTTCAAAGTTTTCATGGATTGACTAGTTTTTATAAGCGTTTTGTTAGAGATTTTAGCACAACTACCACACTCTTAATTGAAATTGTCAAGAAAAATGTAAAATTTCATTGGAGGTTAGAGCAAGAACATGCATTCAGCACTATCAAAGATTGTTTGTGTAAAGCACCGATTTTAGCACTTCCTAACTTTGACAAAACTTTTGAGATTGAGTATGATGCATCAGGAATAGGTATAAGAGCAGTCTTAATGCAGGATAAGAGATCTATAGCATACTTTAGTGAAAAGCTAAGTGGTGCGGCTCTTAATTATCTTACATACGACAAGGAACTCTATTAACTTGTTCGAGCTTTGGAAACATTACAGTATTACCTATGGCCGAAAGAGTTTGTAATTCATTCAGATCATGAGTCACTGAAACATTTGCGGGGTCAAGGTAAGTTGAACAAACGACATGCACGCTGGATGGAATTTATCTAAACTTTTCCATATGTCATCTGTTACAAACAAGGTAAGGAAAATGTAGTAGCAGATGCATTGGTACTTAGGTAAGTGCTTCTAACTACTTTAAGTGCAAAATTGCTTGGTTTTGAGTATATTAAGGACATGTATGTTACTGATTCTGATTTTTTCGACATTTACAATTCATGTCACAAGGGGGCTATAGATAAGTTCTTTAAGCATGAAAGATACTTGTTTCAGGAGAGTAAATTATGCGTTCCAAGTTGCTCTATGCATGAACTACTGGTCAGGGAAGCACATAGTGGGGGACTTATGGGTCACTTTGGAGTAGCAAAGACTTTAGAGATATTGATTAAATATTTCTATTGGCCTAAAATGAAAGTTGATGTAGAAAGGGTTTGTAGTCGATGCATAAAATGTAAACAGGCCAAATCTAGGGTCTTACCTCATGGACTGTATACACTTTTGCCAGTACCTAGTGAACCTTGGGTGGATATTTCAATGGACTTTGTGTTAGGTTTGCCTAGGACTAAAAATGGGCGAGATTCAATTTTTGTAGTGGTGGATAGGTTTAGCAAAATGGCACATTTCATTCCATGTCACAAAACAGATGATGCCACTACATTGCAGATTTGTTCTTTAAAGAAATTGTGCGCTTGCATGGGGTACCTAAAACTATAGTGTCAGACAGGGATGTTAAGTTCCTTAGTCACTTTTGGAGAGTCTTGTGGAGTAAGTTAGGCACGAAACTACTATTTTCTACAACTTGTCATCCACAAACAGATGGCTAAACCGAAGTAGTGAATATGACTATGACACAACTTTTGCGCACTGTAGTTAATAAGAATTTGAAGAATTGGGAAGAGTGCTTACCTTTTATCGAATTTGCATATAATAGGGCCACACACTCTACTATGTCGTTTTCTCCTTTTGAAATTGTTTACGGTTTTAATCCTATAACACCTATGGATTTAATACCTTCGTTTGTTAATGAACGAGGTAGTTTGGATGGAAAAAGGAAGGCCGAGTTGGTAAAGTCACTCCATAAAAAGGTGCGGGAGCAAATTGAGAAGAAAAGCAAGCACTATGCGGAGCAAGCAAATAAAGGCAGGAAAATTGTCACATTTGAACTAGGAGACTGGGTTTGGGTGCACTTCAGAAAAGAGCGGTTCCCAGAGCAAAGAAAATCAAAGTTGTTACCACTGGGAGATGGACCGTTCCAAGTAGTTGAGAAGATCAATGACAACGCATACAAATTGGATCTTCCAGGTGAATATAACGTTTCAGCAACTTTTAATTTATCTGATCTTTCTCTCTTTGATGCAGGTTCGATTTGAGGACGAATTCTTTCAAAAAGAGAAGGGATGATGTGATCCAGGAGCTGCAAGCAACCAAATCAAATCCAACGTCAAGCTCGGGGAAAGATCCGTTGAAAGTTGAAGGTGGACCTATGACACGAACGAGGACAAAGCGAGTGAAAGAGGCGATGTGATTACTCGTCAAGATAACCATCAATGAAATCATGTTCATAACTCAAAATGGGACAAGTTTCGTGCTCGGGTCGAAGGCCGAAACCAATTGAATCAATACGATACAAGCAGCCGAAGATGGAGCTGGATAGAAGAACCATGTGACCGCATGGTTAGAACTGTCCTGCGGTCGCACGGAGTGAGGCAGGGAATTATTCGGGATTTTTGAATGTTCCATGCGGCCGTGATTTTACACCATGCGACCGCATGGTTAAAATTTGAAGTGTTTTTTTATTTTTTTCATGAATTTCCTATTTTTTAATAGAATTTGATACTTAGTAGATTTCTTACCATATTTGAAATATTAGGCACGTTTTTACCTAGTTTTTTAGACATAGTATAAATACTATTTTATTTTCAATTGTAAGAACCTTTGACATTATTCGTAATTTGAGAGGCTATATTGCTTTCAACTCTTGTTCTATAATTGAACAATTCAAAAACTTATCAAGATTTAATCTTGTGGCGTTCAAATTAACCGGGTGAGGTTCCGTATTTTTGTGTAATCAAGAGGTCCGCACATCATCGGCGATTCGGATTGCTTGGTTCCAAATCTATTGAATTTAATCTAAAACCTTGCTTTGGCTTTTTTGGGAAGATTTCAATCTTGTTCGTGGGTTCCGTAGCGTTTGCTTACGTGGGTTCACATTAATTTGATTTGTATATAAATTAAATCAATTCCAAAATGATGAATTATGAAGGATATGTGAAATTGTGCTACTGTAATTCTTGATGATGTCATGGATGGACAACCAACTTAATTTGTGCTAAAGGAATTATTTTTGCAAGTGCATGACTAAATGCCTAATCTTATTATTGAAAGCGAGCCCGTAAGTCCTCCTACGTCGAGGCTAGCTCGTGAATTTCTTATTATCAAAGGCGAGCTCTAGCTCGTGTATTTCTTATTATGAAAGGTTGCATCTTAGAGTCTTCATTCCTTGAATAAAGGAAGAAGCGATATTTTGGAGTCTTTTTTCCTTGAAGAAAGGAAGAGCCAGTATATTTTGGATTCCTCATTCCTTGAAAAAAAGAAGAGGCAAATCGCCAAACGTATTTGCCCTTGAAAAAAGAGCATTTTCTGGCTTTATTAGCAGGATGTTTATTCAGCTATTCCCTGGATGTCTATTTCCCACCTTGCTAGATGTTTATTACTGACTTCACGAGATGTTTATTATTTACTTCTCATTATCGTCGAGTTTAGTTGTAAGACCTTATCTATCCGAGGCTGCCTATAAGATTTCGATAGTTTGAGAGCTATTCACGGAGAAGCAATTACGCAACAAGCCCCTAATCGGGATAGGGATCTCTTGAAGTGTAAATCCCGACAGTGCCATTTGCCATACATCTCTCCCTCCTCGGATCCACGCGTAAGCATAACTAAGCTAATATGCATCGGAGAAAGCCAGGAGTCGTAGGTAAGCTCTATTCTACCACCTTCCTATTCAAGTAAAGAATGAATATCGGATCCTACTCACGTTCAACCGAAGATCGGGCCTAGTGGTTGATGCTTGCCTAACAATTCACTGGAAAATTCTCTTATTTCCTTTCTAAAGGCAAAATGTCTATTCCCAGCCTCGCCAGATGTTTATTCCTGGTTTCGTGGGATGTCTATTCTTCGTCTCACCAAATGCTTATTCTTAACTTTGCGAGATGTTTATTTCTCACCTCTCACCATCGTTGGGTTTAGCTATAATATCTCGTCTATCTAGGGATGTAAACGAGTCGGATCGAGCCGGCTCGCGAGCCTAAAGTTTAGTTCGGACTCGGACTCGGGCTCGGCCCGGTTAAAATGATCGAGCTTTTTTACGGGCTCGAACCGGGCCGAGCAAAAAAAATAGGCTCGGCTCGAGCTTTTGCTAGGGCTTTTTTCGGGCCGAGCCGGGGCAGACTCGTTTTCTCTCCCTTCTTTTTTCTTTTTTTTTTTGTTTTTTATAATTCCTAAACTGCTGCCTTAAAAGGTAGCATCTTGGCTGCCTTTTAAGGCAGCAATTCGCTGCCTTTAATTGAAGGCAGCAAAATTGCTGCCTTCAAGCCTCAATTTTTAATATATTTTTTAATAAAAAGCTCGCGAGCTCACAGGCTGACTCGGGCAAAGCCCGTGTCTCCAAAATTAGGCTCGGGTCCACCGAGCCTCGAGCCGAGCCACAGGTGGTCCGAGTCGGCGAGCCCGATTGCCATCCCTACGTCTATCGGAGGCTGTTTATAAGACTCCAATAGTTCGAGAGCTATTAACAAGATATTTATTCCCCGTTTCGCCATATACTTATTCCTGGTTTCGCGAGATGATTATCCTTCACCCTTCACTATCGTTGAGCCCAACTATAAGGCCTTGTCAATTCGAGGCCTGTTTATAAGTCTCTGATAGTTTGAGACAAGCCACCAACTTGATATTTATTCCCCACTTCGCGAGATGCCTCACCATATGAGCTATTGCATTATAGCTACATTTCTATTCAAGAAAGCTCATTATACCTCTGCATTACAGTTGCCTATCTTTTAGAGTTTTGCTTCTGCTTAAGCCATATTATATCTATTTATTTTCAGAGAATATCCTTTGTATGGATGAACCATCCATCGTGCAAGGATGTCATTTATCGCTTTGTAAGGAGAGGGGTGGGCCCACCTTATTACCTACGAAGACGAAGCCTTCCATGGTTGGATCAAATACCATGGAGGAAGTCCTTGTACAGAAGAATAAACCCCTTGCAAGGAGATAAAAAATAAAAATAAAAATAAATAAAAAAGGACTCAACAAAAACAAATGTGATGTCTTCCACGAGGAGCCAAGTCTTGCTACCTTAGACGTTAATCTCTTTCATGGTTGGACCAAACACCCTAGAGAAAACCATTGATATGGATGCCCCACGTCCATGTAAGAACGTCAGCTTATCATAAGTATATATATTCAGAGCATAGCTTCTGCTATTCACATCCAGAGCATCACCTCTACTACTTACATTCAGAGTGTCGCCTCTACTTCAGCTTATCACAGCTGCTTATATATTCAGTCTCGTTTCGACATTAACTTAATCACAGTGGCTTATATTTCAAGTTTGACATGCATATAAATATTCAACTTGGGAGACTATTATGATATTAGTATCTTAGTATCATTACATTATTACTGCTAGCATATGCATTATATTATTACTGTCAAGTACGCAAGTCACATCATTGCTAGCAAATCATAACACTATTTTCATTACAAACAATACGTATACTACGTTATCATCATTTTCAATTTATTATCGATATCATGTTACTTACTTCACTATAGCACTACAGATTCACCGAGCTATGTGAGCATATAATTTACTATGATGCATGATTAACTCTACATATTATATCTTGGCGAAATTTGATATGTTATCATTCACTTTATCGTTATGAGTAATTTGAGAGGCAAGTGAACTCCAAATTTATTTGGTATGTGTGCAATGGATATATTGTGTTGTATTACAGGTTGGTTTAGTCCATATTACGAAGGAGATGCCGTCAAAATTTTGACAAATTATATGCAATATCTTTCGAGGCAATCTATAAGCCCTCACTTATTCAGGCTCGCACACATATTTTTTGAAGTAGTTCGTAAATCCTCGCTTGAAAGTGGTTTATATTTTCGAGGCAATTTGTAAGTCCTTGCCTATTTGGGACAGATGGATATTTTCGAGGTAGTTCGTAAATCCTTGTTTGTTGGAGCTACTCATATTTCTAAAGCAATCCGTAAGACTTTGCCTATTTGGTAGCTTATATTTTGAAGCCCGACTTACACATGAATGTACGACTTATACTTGGGGGACTATTATTATACCAATAAAATTATCTCATATTGGACCATCCCATCGGGCTTGGACTTAGCCCATTAGCGCACTTGGCTTATATATATGTGAATTCATTTCATTTTAAGATACATTCTCTTACTCTAGCCAAAATCCTCCTCCATCTTTCACACTCAAATTTTTCTCGTCCAGCAATTGACTTGATTGTCGGAGTGTAAATAGTTGCTGGACCTTTTTTTCGACTGACGGCCTTTGCCTCCTAACTGTGTGTTAAATGTGCAGGTGATGTTCATGTGGAGGGGGCATCATCGGAATTCTATTGACGCATTTTTTGGGGGGTCATATATATATATATATATAATTTCTTATGCTACATATTTATTTACGTAGTTAATTCATTATGGTTTGTCGACTTATTTCATACCATGATTCAGACTTTATAAATCAGTAACATTTACTTTTTTCTTTCTGGAATTTTAAAATAAATTTTGTGGACCTCTTGTCAATAGTTAAATCATTTCTTCATGATACAAAATAAACTCTAAGATTGCTACGTGATTTTCTTTATCTATATGTCTATATCATTTTTCATTCTTTATTTTTTTTTATAAATAGTGATATTCATCGTTAATATATATATTAAAATCTAAGATAAGACATAGCAAATATAATGATGGCAAAAAAATCCCTCCCGTGAAGAGAAAAAATTAAAGATAATTTTATTTCTAGACAATTCACCCGTTAAAAACCCATTTTAAATTTGTATTTTATTCTCTAATAATAGAATAACTGGAAATTTTGAAAATATAAAAAATAATAATAAATAAAATAAATAAATAAATAAATCGGACAAAAATCTGCCCCATCCCCTCACCTGTTGCCATCCCTAAGCAAATGAATAGCATAGGGTGCTATGTCAATTCCACAAAATATAAGAATTGATATATGTGTATAAGAAATGATCTCATGAGTATCAATGTTTAATTTCTATTAAGTACGGGTGACATGACACATCATTAATTGGTGCGCCATGTAATATCACTTCTAAGACATGTATATAGAGAGAGATTAACGTATATTGTTCTATTATATAAAATTAAATCTCTACTGTAGTGTACAATTTATTGACAAAAGTTACTTCTTTATACATAGAAGTTTCGAAACACATTATGTAGCATTTAAGACCAAATCAAAATTAAAAACTCAAAAATTGTGTCGTTATCTTGGATCCTCAATTCCATGGATTTTTTAGTGTTAGTTCCAATACCAACTACAGATTACCAAATGTCAGATCCATCAAGGTAATTTTTCTTTGCGAATAATGTCATTTTTAAATTTATACGGGGATTCTCGCCCTTTTGATCAAGAGATGGATAAAGTTCTACTTACTCATGTGAGATAAGCCCATGCCATCCAGGCTTTTGTAACCTGTCTATACGAACATCGGCCCGGCCCACATTAACCCAATTTTATATTTTTGGGGTGGGATTGTACTATCATTACTATTAAATGTCAATCATAAAGAGATCACGTGGACATTAGGCAAACTAAACCCCCTTGTTTAAAATTGATTCTTTTAAAATCACGTTTTTCCATGCTCAAGTATGAATCAAACATTCTTAAAAAAAAAAAAAAAAAAAAAAAAATCAACTTTCACATGGGCTTAATTCCGGGCTGCCGACAAAATATAACTAAAAGCATTTACACGATATTATGTACGCTATTAAAATTGAATTAGTAAATAGTAATGATACTAAATGCATATTTGATATTTATATGGGATAAGATTGGATAGCAACCAAAAGACTCCAAAAGGAAAGTAGCGAGGTTACTCTAATCACTTTTCAACATTTAAAGTGATGTCTTTATTTGGTAACCCTACATACGCACACCCGTTAATAGCTAGACATTGAACTTTTCATGGGTGAGGCTGATCAACCCAGATTGACACCACTATAGATAGGATGGAGTTGAATCTATCATGAAGAGGTCACATGGACGTCCGTTTTGGCCTTTAGACAAAATACAACTAAAACTTTGATTAGAATATGTTGTCGGTTGTTAAACTGGGAGTGCTAATGGAACTAAAAGGTTCGTAAAGGGTTAAGATTGGAGAACAACCGAGAGACTTCAAAAGAAAATTAGTAAGTGGGTAAAGAACCTTTTAATCAAAAGAGCTTTACTCATAAACTTACAATATCATTAAACGGGCAACTTTAGACAATGACCATGTGTCTTACAAGAAAATGGCAAATGCAACATACGAAAGAAAAATATCATCATGACGAGTTAATGATTTATTTACAAATCCATAATAAATTGTTGCGACCAACCGCAGTGAAAAATCCTAATTCATCATACTTATAGTGAAATAAATTGATTTTTAGAATTGTCCTTTTGTCAGTTAGGAGAAAAGTGGGGCCACCTGTGAGATAAGAAGTAAAAAATTACGAATGAAATAGTAAAATAACGATCAAAAAATTAATTTTTTGAGTATGAAAAATCACTCTCAAACGGGACCTTAATTTCACTTTTAACATGGTGTTATAACTCTTAAGAGAGCTTGGCTAAATTATTCTGATCAATTTGGTCTACAGTTGTGATCGAACCAATTCCACCAAGAATGGTTTGCGATTGTGGTTCTCACGTGTCATTTATCTGCCACTGCAAAACCTTGGTTCAATTCAACTATTGATGGCATATGGATAGATAAAATTGTGGTCTTAGAATGTGGTCAAAGGTTATCAATTATTTCTTTCTAGATGTCAGCAGTAGATGTGTACTAACTTTGGCATTATTTGCTTGACTTCACTGACCCTATCGCCGCTCTTTACGCAGCTTCTCGGAACTTTTCAATAGAGATTATGTTATTTGTACGTTGATTATTAATTATTTTATTGACATTTATTGATAAATAAAATTTTGTGTCATTGATTTTTTAAATATTATTAAATTTAACAACAAAATGTTGATTACCTCACCGTCAATTAAATTGTCAGCCAAACGATACCTACACCAAAATTTTTCCAATAAACATGGTTTAGCATTTCACTACGCACTTGCCCTGCCCGTTCCCTCCTGTCAAATGACAACGCCTATATCCGTACAAGTTACAAAACTTTTTGTCTTTACAAGTTATACTATATTTTTCTTTTCTC
Organism: Olea europaea var. sylvestris; assembly: GCF_002742605.1. Taxonomy (NCBI): domain Eukaryota; kingdom Viridiplantae; phylum Streptophyta; class Magnoliopsida; order Lamiales; family Oleaceae; genus Olea; species Olea europaea. Next base: position 197,615 of record NW_019235080.1, read on the forward strand.
TTTCAATTTTAGCGCATGCTTGAGCACCATTTTTTAGCTAAGAATACATTTTATAATTGTAGATTGATGAAGAATGTATAGTTAAAAAATGAGAAAAATTGAGTATGCGTATAATGTTATTTTATTAAAAAATGTGTAGTTAAAAAGAAAAAAGAAAGAAATGTATTTTGAAAATAATGAAAATCAAACAAGCTCTTAATATTATTTGAGAATTTAGCATAAGCGTTTCCTAACACGCTTTACGAATTCAAGGTCATAGGAACAATATTTCAATTTGAAAAATTATTCTCTTGCGATATCTTTTGAATAATTTGTTTTTTCACAAAATTTCCAATTCAATGATTCTATAAAAGTATTAATTATTTTTGCACCCGAATATTGAATTTGATGATATTCACCAAGAGTATAATTAATCTTTTAAGAATCCAATAATTCTTGTAAAAAAGGATTTTATAACAGAGGCACATGTCATGTTGAGCCTTTGCAATTCTGATGTGCATCATGCTTTCATTTCTTGAAATCGGACCTCCATAATGATGGAGGGATATCAAAGGCGAGTTTGACTGAACAAGTATTGCTCTGTGAGTAATAGTTGTTTATGACAGAATTGTCATAGGCGTAAGCAATTTCTTTATCAATAGTTTCTCTTGATTTATCGACAATAAGATTTCCTTGTAGAAATTCCTCCAGGTCCCAATTTTTCATATGTTCTACAATCATGTCCATAACCTTTCAATATTGTACGAACAAGACGCAAAAACTATTTGGACGTTAAATGTTCAAGAGATATGCACATGATGAATGACTCAAATGGTAAATTGTCCATAAAAAAAATATTTTACCAAAAATCAAACGGTAACTAACTTACATTAAATGTTGCTTTTATTTTGCCTAGGGTTGGACAAAACTCTTGAACCGAACCGATCAAATCGAACCCGATGATTCTTCTCAAGTTAAATACCCGAACGGGTATTTGAATCGATAACCGACGGGTATGATTTGGTTCTCGATTCTAGGTCAAGACCTAAAGAACTGAATCTTCCTAATTTTTTTAATTAATTTATTTTAAATAAGTAAAATTATTTTATTTTTCCTAAATAAATTTGTTAACTAGTTAATTTAGTTCAAATAAAAAAAATATGATTTTCCTATTTCTAATTTTCAGTTCAAAGTCAACTTAATCAAATTGATATCAATTTTATCCAAATCTGTTACTCTACTGTAGTGTCGTTTCTATTGGAGAAAATCGAATTAAAGTTCTACAACGTCTCTATTAATTATTTTGAGCTCGCTATCTTTCTCTTATTGTAATTTTAATAATCAAATTTATGAAGAACTCAACAAAGAGAGACGTAAATGACGTATAAGATTGAACTACGTTATTTTGTAAGAGTTAAAATTGAACGTATCATTAATTAAATTAATGTAATTTTGTATATATTAAAAAATTTAATTATAATACGAAACCTCAGAACCGAATCAAACCAAATGGATCCGAACCCGAACGGTTCCATAATTAAATTTAGACCCAACGTTTCCATTTACTAAATACTCGAAAAAATCGAACCGGACCATGTTTAACCCTAATTTTACCTAATCATTTAGATATCTATGCATGTCGTGTGGCATCCACTTAGACGTTTTCCACAAATGGGATACATACGCATAATATAAAAAGGTAGGGGGCTTAAATGGTACAAATGAAGGATGAGGACATGATGACCACACTTGTGAAATATTGGGACCTTGGAGGAATTTACCCATTAAATCAAGGGGCTGAGCATAAAATTCATCATCGGCAAACTGCGTCTCAACTCCCCGCCGCATTTTCACCTACCATTCATGTAATAATTAGAACATGCTTGACTGAACCTAAATGAAATTAGGAACTTCTGTTAATCAATTTTCTCCAACTATAATTCAATGGCAACTTCATCTCCCAGCTCTTGCTTGCCAATCCAAAACCACCAAAGCTGCTATCGAAAACCAAATTTCTCTCCCAGCTCAATTACGAAACCAAAAATTAGTCGATTCACAAAAAAAATTAATGGAATTCGACCGATAAAGCTCTCGTCATCCTTGGAGTGTAGTTTTAATGATTGCGGGAAGAAACTAAAGGTAATGGGGGAAGCAGAGAGCGGGGGAATTGAAGCCAGCAGTGTTGTTAAAGACGAATTGTTCGTGAGCTTCTTTCGCGAATCATGGCCGTATTTTCTGGCACACAGGAACAGCACCTTCGTTCTTCTAATTTCTGCTGAAATAGTTGATAGCCCTCATTTGGATCCCATTCTCATGGCACGTAGTGTTTAAGTCTTTAAGTTACTATTTCTCAGGTTCCTCGAAATATATTACTTGTATTAGCAGCAAAATCTAAACGATTGAATTTTGGGGGCATTGTAGAAACTATTTGATTTGCTTCATAGTAGATTTCTATATTTCCTCTCTGTTTTCTCATATCTTGAAATGTGCGTTCCCTTTTACTTGATATTTATTGAACTTTGGATAGGTCGTCTAATCGAACGAATACTTTGGACAGGATATTTCTTTGCTTCATGGACTGGGTATCAAGTTTGTTTTAGTTCCAGGGACCCATGTCCAAATTGATAAAATTTTGTCTGAAAGAGGTAAGCAAATACCTTGCCAACTGCAAAGTATGCATTTTAATGTGTCACCAATGATTTTATAACATCATTAAATTAGTGTGAAGGTATTACCACATTTTTGGTGTTCACCTATCACTGCCTTGAAAATGTTTTCACTGATCCACTGTTACATATAGATTTCTCAGCAGATAGCAAGAAATTCATTGTGCTTTACTTACAGGCCGTGAGCCCAAATATGATGGTCGCTATAGAATCACAGACTCTGATTCTCTCAAGGCTGCAATGGATGCAGCCGGGAGAATTAGAATTATGATCGAGGCAAAGTTATCGCCTGGACCTTCCTTAAGTGGTGTCCGTCGACATGGAGACTATAGTCGGTTATATGATGGTGTTAGTGTTGCTAGTGGTAATTTCCTAGCAGCTAAGGTGAGAATGCACTTATTCGCTTATTTATTCTGACACCAAGATTTTATATGCAAATGAAAATGGCTTGTATTTCTGTCCCTTTTGGCAGAGAAGAGGTGTTGTTGATGGCATTCATTATGTGTCAACTGGTGAAGTTAAGAAAATAGACGTTTCTCGCATTCGTGAGAGGCTAGATCAAGATTGTATAGTGCTTCTTAGCAATCTTGGTTATTCAAGTTCTGGAGAAGTATTAAACTGCAAGTATGCTTTATGGCCTTTGATAGGTATTTTTGTTGCCACTGGCATAGTGTTTTCATGCAAGTGTTACGTTTGAGTTTACTCGACATTTAAATTCATACAGTGTATGTTGCAACGTTCTTAAAACTCTGTATTATGGAGAGAGATAACTTTATGTTTCCATCTGGGTTACTTGGTCATGAAATTCATGCAACTAGGTGTTTATTCCTTTAAGAAAAAATATGTCAGTCTACAAATTTCATTGACACACGACCAAGTTACTTTATGTTACTAAAAATCTTCTAGGTGCTTTGACTTTTGTATTTTTTTTTGTTCTTGTCACATATTGGATTAAATATTTTACTATTTGTGCTTCATAAGGTGATTTCTGTTGGTGGTTGTCTTGGAAATTAATCTTTTATGCTTCTCTTGCTGCAGCACGTACGAAGTTGCTACAGCTTGTGCAATGGCGCTTAGAGCTGAGAAACTTATTTGCATCATAGATGGACCAATTCTGGACGAATGTGGGCGTCTTATTCGTTTCTTAACTCTTCAAGATGCAGACATGTTAATTCGAAAGCGAGCTAAGCAAAGTGAGACAGCCGCTAATTATGTTAAGGCAGTTGACCAGGAAGATTTTAGTGGTCTAGGATATATTACCTCAAATGGAAAAGTCCCATCGCAAAAAGAGGAGTCTTTTACTAAGAGTTATACTCCAATATTTCAGAATGGAGTTGGTTTTGACAATGGCAATGGACTTTGGTCCAGTGAACAAGGTTTTGCCATTGGAGGTCAAGAAAGGCTGAGTAGATTAAATGGTTACCTTTCAGAATTAGCTGCTGCTGCTTTTGTTTGCAGAGTAAGTTCCAGTCATCAATGACATAATCAACTTATATGGTAGTCCATGGTTTGGTTAAAACAACTAAACTAGACAATATGTCCTTGTTTCTGAGTGAGTGCCTTTTTGGCCGTTTGATTTGTTATTGCCAGACATTGTAGTTGCTCTATTGGTGCTGAATTATTTTATTTGTCAAGAAATGCTTGACACATACCAATGTGGGGGGAAGATGAGTAGTGTTCTGAAAAAATCATTCCATGTATATGACTTTCAATGTTTTTACTCGTATTTGTACGATAACTTGATTCTTTTTCTTGCCATTCAAATTTGAGGTGCTAGGTTCAAGTCCCATTTGGGCTTGGATGTACATGTAATTTGTTGAGCCTTTTCGATCCTCTATCCCCTCTTAATTATTAGAGCAGAAACTTAGCACGCTCTTTATTTTTTATTTTTTTATCTTCTATTATTCAATTAGACTTTAACTGAGTAACTTTCCGAATTGGTTATTTAACTTATCATCAGGTAGGTGTCCAAAGAGTTCATCTTTTGGATGGCACTGTTGGTGGAGTTTTACTGAAGGAATTGTTTCAAAGAGATGGGGTTGGTACAATGGTGGCTAGGTATGTGAGCTTCTATGGAGAACTTTTTCTTTACAAGTAAAAAACCCAGATGTTACCAAACTTCAAGATAAATTTCATTTTAGTTGCTCACTTGTTCAAACTCATCACTGAAGTTTCAATCCGTTTCAAGTTAACAATGAAATGATTCCATGACAAAACTTAACATCACTTTTTTTATGTGGCAGACAGAATTTCTTACACTGAAAATCTCTTGACGTTAATATGTTGATTAGGAACAGAACTCCCACCCCTTCCTCTCACTCCTTTCCACATATATGAGGTCACAGAGTAAATCCGTAACAAATATTGAGGGTGAATTCTGTTGACTACTTCAATTACTTTATGACAAGTCTGCCTTATTTAGGCCTGTTGAATGATTAGAAACAAAACTTCCACCCCTCCCTCTCACTTCCTTCCACTATAGACGAGGGCTATAAACTTCTTGTCGAAGATCTGCTAACTAACATGTGAATTTAATCCATCCTCAGTGATCTTTATGAAGGAACCCGAATGGCCAAAGTCACAGATATTTCAGGAATAAAACGACTTTTGCAACCTTTAGAAGAGTCTGGCACTTTGATTAGGAGGACTGAGAAAGAGGTTCACTCTCATGCTCTACATTGTGCTTGCAAAATTATTAATCATCTTTTGTTTGTCCATTGACTATGAGTGCTTATTTATGCTGAAGCTACTTGAGGCATTGGATTCATTCATAGTTGTCGAAAGGGAAGGTCAAATCATAGCTTGTGCTGCCCTTTTACCTTTCTTTGAAGAGAAGAGCGGGGAGGTTGCTGCTATTGCTGTTTCTCCTGATTGTCGAGGCCAAGGACAGGGAGACAAGTTACTTGGTATGAAGACGTTACGTTATTCATATTTTTGTTTAGTAAGAGCTGTGAAAGAACATATATTTTATTAATCCAGATAACCTGCTTCTCATAATAGGCAGGGTACCCTGTGCATTTTACTTTTGTCTTTTCACGCTTGTCCTTAGAATAAACATCATAATCAAGATGCTTGAGACAGTTTATTGCCATTTTATGACAACACCCCTTTCGTACTCCGTACCTGCAAGAATGGATGAAAATTCAGGAAGGGATGTGCATGTGTTTGGATGTAGTGTTCTAAAGTTATATGACCTTCGTATGTGCCAATATAACCTTCTTTAATGTCGAAATGAATGCAGATTACATCGAAAAGAAGGCATCTTCCCTTGGATTGCAAATGCTTTTCTTACTGACAACTCGCACAGCAGATTGGTATTTATTTCTATTCCAATTGTTACGACATAATATGTGCTGCCTGCAGTAAAATTGGAATAATGACATCTTATTTCCTGCACTTGAATCCACCTAGCGGAAAGGCAGATTTTGGCTTCTATAACGAATTGCCTGTAGTTTTCCTGAAAGCTTATGGCTTCCCTTGGATAATCAACCGATAATAAGTGCTGGTTTCTAACGAAATTGATTGCCTAAGTGGATAGCATGGCAGGAAATCGGCACAAATGATTAATTTATTTGTAAGAATAATATCCATCCTCCTTCGAAAAGAAAGATGTTTGAAGTAATTTCCGGAGTTAAGAGGCTGAAAGGAAACCTTGTTTACACTTGTTAGTAATATACTTTATTCTTATCTTATCTTCTGCATCCTTCTATTTTCTTGATTACCTATTCCATTAATTTACTAATGCTTTACGTGTCACCTAATGAAACATGGATTAGTTTTGTGGCCATCGGTTATGCACTTTTCCATGCTGATAACGAATGGTGGTCTCATTTGACAGGTTCGTAAGGCGTGGGTTTTCTGAGTGTTCCATTGAATGCATTCCTGAGGTGAGGAGGAAGAAGATCAATCTATCTCGTAAATCTAAATATTATATGAAGAAGCTACTACCTGATAGGAGTGGTATTTGGCTGAATAGTACTTTACCATGACACAACATGGCCGGTGCTCATCCCTTCAACAAATCGTTTAGCGAGTTCAAATTATAGTCTTGTCGAGAGAAAGAGTGGCAGGTGTTCCGCGTTAAAATATTTCACTACATTTCTCATCGTGTAAGGATGTATTGGATTTGCCCATCAAAATTCCAGAAGGTAACATACGTTCTCTAATTGCCTGAAACACGTTTATTGTGCATATTTACAATGGTGATAACGTTCAAAGATAAGGATACGAGTAATTAGCTTAACTTTCAAGGCAAGTTCTCTACCTAGTCTCAAAAAGGGGTCCTGAGCTGAGAGGCCAAGTTTTATATGTTTAGGAGACACTGCCAAGTTTTATCTGTGAACATCTTTGCACTTCTTTCAGTTATTGATCTGTGTGCCCTATTGCATATCAATCAGGTGAAATGATATGAACTTAATCAAATTAGTAAAAAAGGTTGAAACCCAAACTTGAGAACCCCTACTACCCCGTCCCTAGAGCATTGTGATGAAGGTAAATTGCGGGATGTGCCCCAACAAGCTAGGAAACAACTTAAAAAGATTCAAAACCTTTAAATATTGAGAATTGATATTGTTTCATTATTTCAGTAAACAAAATTATACAAGAATGAAAATGATAAGACAGTTTTTTTAATATATTAAGTGATTTTTTACTTCAAATTTACTTGTACAATTTTTTTTTTTTAACTTATAAGTTTTTATTTTTAAGTGAATTTTTCACTTTAAAAGTGATTTTTATTATACTTGAGTAATTCTTTTAACTGATAAATAATTTTTTATTTTATGAGTATTTATTTTTACTTATGAAGTAATTTTCTATACTATAATTGATATTTCATTTTATTTACTTATAAGTGAATTCTATTAGTTATAACTATTTTTTTTATTTTTTTTACCTATAAGTAGTATTTTACTATTTTTCATTTATAAGCAATTTTTAGCACAGAAGTGAATTTTTGTCTTATAAATGATTTTTTACTTACAAGTAAACTTTTTGCCTTCAAGTATAAACTCTATCTATGTTCCCTAATCATTATTAGGATAATACTATTATTAATACAAATGTACTCTAGCAGAACACGATTTCATCATCCAAGTCTGGTCAATTTCTGCTTTTTGTTTTTTTTCCTTTTTGGTGGATTTCTATTTATTTATTATTATTATTATTATTTTTTTTTTTGTGAGGATGAAAAATGCAAATTTCGGATGCACAGAAGGAAACTGACAAGGAGAAAAGATGAAAAACAAACTATAAAAGCATTCCAAAACAGAAGAAAAAGGAAAAATGAAATAAATATTTCTCTAGTCCGTCCACAACACACCAAATCAATTGCAAAAGCCATTGAAACTTCTCTCAACCTAACCAAAAAATAAACAAGAAGAAGAGAAACAAATCACAACAGATTAAATAAGGCAGCAAGAAAATCAGCCCAAAAGATGAATGTGAATTGTTATCAACAACAATCTGAAATCCATCTCTTGAGAATTCGAACACAAATTAAATTACATGAATAGCTCCTTATACTCAGCTCTTGGATTTAGAATGCTTAACTAGCCAATCAATGACCTGGTCAATGTTGGTTGAGTTCTTACATGAGATCATATAGCAGCAAACCTCTCTATCTGGAATAGATTTTAAATCCCTGCAGAACATGTCATTATAAGTTATGAAATCCATAAACCAGCAAACACAAACCTGAACAGTCAGGCAACACACACAAGAATATCGCCACCCGAACCCACATAGACACAGAGGAAAACACACATGAATGGGGCCCATTCAGTTCTGTCTCTACTTACATTTGATCGCTCAAACCCTGCTTGGACAGGGCTTGAGGCTTGTCAATCTTGTTTCCTAGAACCAGCAAAGGAATACCACCGAGTGCTGGTTTGCTCAGCAGGTCATGCAGTTCACTTTTTGAGATACTGATGTTATCATGATCAGCAGCATCAACAACATAACTGCAGACGAAACTTAGAAATGACTTAAAATAATATCAAGCAATTAAAATCTTAAAATTTCACGTGGACGCATAGTTTTAATGAAAACATCAAGCTTGGTTGTAATTAGAGCTAGAGGTGAAGTTAAATGAATGGGATCCTGGCATTCTTCAGATAATCATTTCCTGAATTAGAACGTACATGTGTACTTTCAGGTTGTGACTCTTTACAGTAAAACCAGTACGATAGTAGTATAATACAATATGTCATCAATAAAGTGATAAAATGTTGTCAGATTATATTAAGTTTCACAGCAGATGGCCTTGAATGACTGGATTTACATAATTTAGACACATCCTGATTTTAAGATTTGACTTCTTTTAGTGCCATGGAACCAACAATCATTTGTAACAAATTATATGGATGGTGGAGAGAACTTGCATACACAATAGCGGAAACTGCACGGCAGTATCGCTCCCACATACTCCGAAATCTGGGTTGACCACCAAGATCCCACAATTTTATCGTGACATTTCCTTTAGTCACTTTACGCATATTAAATCCTACCTGAAACATAATAAAATATTATCATATCACCACAGACATGAAAGAAATCAACGATCAGCAAATCAAATCTGTTACGGGCATTTAAAGAGAACTAACCGTAGGGATCATGTCTTCACTATATCCACCAGTCTCAGAAATAAAGCAATAAAGGAAACACTTAATGCTTTGACCTATCACAACTAATATATATAAGTCGATAGCTCTGCGAGTCTGCACGACCAGATGACTAAGATCTATTAACTTACAGCGATAACATTTACAAGTGAAGTTTTTCCAGCATTTTGAAGACCTATCAAAGATAGCTCCATTTCCTGCTTGAAAAAGAGGCTGTAACCACATAAACAATATTGTTAGTCAAGTCACATTGTAAAATAATTTAATATACCAAGGGAAGGAAAAAAATGCAGTAAAATTATTGTAGAGTGTTCGAAGAGTGTCAATATCGTCATGTGTTTGATAAGTATCGGACACAGACATGCCATCCTAGTTAGAGTGTCCGTGCTACAGGAATTTTTCCACTCCTTCCCTTTACTACTACTCTTCCTCATACTCTTATTCTCAGTTTTCATTGAAAATCCAATTGGTATTAGGATCAAACGTAAGTTTTACTTAAGAGAAATGTCATGAGTTTGAATGCTGGGGACATGAAAGAAATCCGTAAGGAGTAAGATGGACTCAAGCTCTTCCATATCAGACAGTATATAAATCAATGGTTTGAGCACAGAGACTGGATTGTTACAAATAAACGCGCATTTTTTTGAAATGATTCGAGCATTGTGCTCAAGACGTTAATTTACATACCATCCTTGTTAAATTGATATCAATATTCTACTTAAATCTCTCATTCGATAGAGGTCTTCAGTTCGAATCCTAGAAACACGATAGAAATTCGTGAGGGGTAACTGAGCAAATGCTCATCCAAAGAAAATAGTACGTAAGTTAATGGCTTGGGCTCAAGTAGTTACGAAATTGGTATAAGGATTCAACTTAAATGTTACACAAGGAAAAGGGGTTCGAATCCTGAGGACGTGATAGAAAATAGTGAGGGGTAAGATAGATTTAGGTTATCCCAGAATGAACAGTATGTAAGTTAACGACTTAGGCGTAGTGACCAGGTCGTTATCCTATTTGGTACTAGGACTCAATTTTAAGTCTCTTAAGGGGAGGTCAAGTATTCAAATTCCGGGGAACATGAATAAAGGCATAATGGATGAGAGGCAGATACTCTCTTAAAGCGGACAATACGTAAGAGAATGGTTTTGGCACAAGGCCTAGGTCGTTACAAAAAAAAAATGAGCATTTTTTTGTAATGACCCGACCTTTGTGCCTAAGCCGTTAGTTTACGTCCAATTGGTATCAGAATTCAACTTAAGTCTTATTTAAGGAAAAATACACAGTTCAAATCCTGAGAACGCGATAGAAATCTGTAAGGCGATCAGTGGACAGATGTCCAACCAAAGTGGATAGTATGTAAGTTAATGGCTTGGGCACAGAGATCGGACGTTATAAATAAGTTAGTGAGGCCATCAATATGAACACCGATACTCAGTTCCTTACCATTTATTAATTTGCAAATTTTTAGTAACATAATTGTATTAAACAGATGATTAGTTGGTAATCCTACTTCAATGCTTTCAACTAAATAGCAGTTAACATCATCAGTTTGCTACAAAATGATATATGGCTAACTAGTAATTAGATTCCCAGACATAGCATTAATTGTGAATTGTAATACCACACAACGTTTTTTTTTTAAAGAACTTAGGTTTGAAAAGCATAAAAATGAAGCATACAAAGACTGACTAGTAAAGTCAACTGGTTTGCAACTCCTTTTCTCAGTTTTTATGTAATTTTCTATTGAACTTTGTTATCTTACTTTTGGACCTACCACAACCCTGTATGGCCTGGTTAATTTAGCGGTAGGCCGTGACTAAACCGATGTTAAGAAAACTAGAGCAGTGGAAATTGGATATTCCACTTCATTCTAATGCTGGTAATGGAAGCATTTTCCAACTCAATGATAATGTAATCCATCATGAATTGAATGGTGGATGATCATGATCTACAATAGCATGCATAATTCTAGCATTATTTTTTTATTTTTTAATATGAGAGGGAATCACCGAGCTATTAGGAAACAAGAAAATCGTAAGAACATGGCTCAAAAGTCCATATCAAATGTGAAATTATTTGCAAAGAAGAATAACCAAAAGAAATAAAGATGAAGAAATTAACATGGCTTGAGTAATAATGGTTAACACGAAAGGCAAATTCAGGACTTTTTTTAAATTTATTTGTAACACGGCCACAAGAAAACACCATTAGTCATAAGCACTGACTCAAGTCCCATTCAAGAGTATCTGTTTAAGTTATAATACTATTTTCACTGGATTAGACACAATTTACAAAACAAAATTGCTTAGTAGACACATGTTGCTTTTGTAATTATACCAATACTGATTTGCAGTATATTTCAAAAAGAAAAAAAGAAGGGGCGCAAAAAAAAAAAAAAAAGAAAAAAAGAAGAAGCACAAGATAATAATCCCAAAACAGGGTTAAATGCTTGTCACATCCTGAATTCCAAGATTATCTAGAGACAGAAATAAAAACGGGAAGTTTTCAATTAATCCTAACAATTCACATAAGATAAGAGCAGACAACACAAAGCTACTTACACTAAATTCCCAAAGAACGTCACAAACAAATTCGAAAACAAAATTCCTGAGGGAAATGGGAAGAAAAAACATCAAACAATTAAGAAAAATTAGATCTCAGCTAGAAATAAATTCCTCAATGTAAAATAACAAACTTTTATAATGTTCAAAATGCAAATTAACCTAAAAATTCTTTTGTCGTAGATTACCCGTTTCTTAACCTACAATTCACTGCATGGAAACAATTACAGAGTTGAACGCTTGAGAGATTTAACTATGCAAAGGTCACTATTGTAAGAATCATGGAAGCAAACCTTCGAAGCCAATTAAGAAATGCTTCCAAGATACCCATAGCTTGTCAGCTGCGAAGACGAAATAGACAGAGAGAGCAGTTTTCTGAGTTCAAGGAGAAAGACAGATCTCTCTCTTTTCGTCTTCTCTCCAAAAAAGAAGAGATTTGTGGGGTTTGGGGAATATGTTGGATGATTATATTCAAGACTGGAAATTCGAATTCGCACGCATTCAACCATTAAGCCAATGCGGAGACAGTGATGATTAAACGGGCGAAAATCCTGGAACATCTTGGGCCTCAGTTGGGCCAGCTAGATTTCGCTGTATCATTGAATTCGTGGACCAAATATATTGTGGAATTCTACTCTCACTCGTGAGAGAGGAGCATTCTAGTACGTGACTAATGAAATGAGACGGACCCTGTTTTACCAATGATTGTTGGACGAGTTAATTGTCCCATGGTCATTGAACTTATGTCAGTGTTTTTGATTGTTTATTAAAATTTAAGATGTCGAGTTTTGATCATTAAATTTATCTAAACATTGAACGTTACTAATTGCCTTAATATCAGTTTCAAATTTTTAACTGAATTAGCGATGTGGCTTACGAAATGCCCCATGTGACATTCAATCACACTACTATCAAATTGCTATATTTCCAATTGCTTACTAAATTTTGAAAAACGTTTTCGATTATTCTTTGAAATTTGAAGTGGTCGACTTTTGGCCACTGAACTTATAAAAATGAAGTCGGCATGTTGTTCCTTAAAAAATGTGTACAACAATCGTATGGGGTTGGCATACAACTAATGAAATGGACAAACAAGTTCGAGTTATCGATTTTAAGAGAAATTATTACTCAATTAAACAATAGTTAAATTTAATTTTAACATATTTTGGTAGAATTTTAGACTATTTTTATTATTTGAAAAATTCAAATTTATTGTTTGTTCGTTGTTAAAACTAAATTAAATTAACTTAATTAAATTTCTTGTTTGTTTCGTTGCAAAATTCAAAGATTAATTTAATTTAATTTTAACAACGAAACACACAAGAAAATTTAAAATTTTCAAAAGATGAAAATAACTTAAAGTTTTACAAAAATATGTTAAAATTAAATTTTACTATAGTGTAATGGAGTAATCAACTTCGTTTGTCCACTTTATTATTTTTACGCGATTTGTGCGATTGCTATACACGTTTTTTAACGAACAACCAACCGACGTCATTTTTACAAGTTTAGTCGCTAAAATTCGACCACTTCAAAATTCACGAGCAATCCCATCCATGAATTTAAAACTCACTTAATCCACGTCTGTAGCAACTTTATTATCTGGCACCCACTAATCGAAAAAGCTCATCTCATAAGTGATTCTACGAGCCATATTAGCAATTTTGTCAATTTTTGAAACGTTCATTCAGTGAATAATAAAAGGGATCACATATTGAAAAAGCGCGTCTCGTAAGTGATTATAAGTGTATGTTGAGCCCCAATTTTAGGAATACTAGATTTTGTAATAGAGATTTTTTAAACAATATGTGGTTAAAAAGTAAGATTTTTTTTTTAAATTTATGTGTAAATATATATTGTTAAGAGAATGTGCGATTGAAAATGAGTTTAAAAATATGATTTTTTAAAGAATGTGACTCAAATATGGACTATATTGGAAGAAGGCTTATTGGGGCAACAATATCGATCCAACACCACGACCTCTACTGTTGGAGGTTCGTGAAGGAAAGGATTAATAATGAGGTGTGGACTGTGTGGTGAGGTTGGGCACGACAAAAGAAGGTGTAGAGGTCACGAACCTCCAGCTGCAAATTGACAAACAATTATTGCTTTGCCATGTATTTTTTTCCCCCCCATTTTGAGGAATTATGTAATAAGAATGATGATGTCTTTGCAATCTAAACCTTTGTTTTTGATGGCCTACTTATGTTGATGATGTTTTCTTATTTTTTCGGGTCATCGTTTTTCTTTGTACGAGTTGAACTGATTCATTAGTGAAGGTTGGTTTGCACAAGCTTCGTAATTCTAGAAAAATTTTGCACAAACTTTAAGAATTACAAGGTTGCAATGTGCAACGTTTACCATATGCAAGATTGTATTGCATAATGTTTCACCTTTTCAATATTATTTCACGAAACTTTTCCCATAGGTTTTTCACACAAACATCACAATTGTATTCCTCAATACACATGACCAACCAGAAAAATAAACAGGAAAAATAGGAAATTGGAACATTTCATTGTAAGCTAGGTACTTAGAAAATCAAAGTCGTTACAAAACATCTAATGAAAATCACAACATTTACTAACATCCATTCCATTACACAAAAGAACAAGACTACTGAAGCCCTATTTTCTATCAAAAACCCACATCACAACACATCAACATAAAAACCCAAAAACTTTGCTCCTAAATCCAAACGCATTGTTCTGCCTCTACAATTTCAGGACATGTTGCCTGTGTTGGAAAAAAATGGTTATGAAATGAGTCAGTTTTGAGCCCAAATTTTAGTGGGACCCACCTTTTAATTAATACGAGACCTGGCATATTCACGTTCCACTCCGCGAGATGATTAACGTGATATATTTATTTATCGAAAATCATTTAAAATTGAATGGAATATTAAGTGTTAAAGTAACCCACATAAACTAAATATTATGGAAGAATTTGATTTTCCAAACATTTATCCCGCATAGGAAAGTTAGGAAACTTTGATGTGATTTATAAGGTGGAAGTTTGGAATTGGGTTTGGGCCCCAAAGGGTATCAATAGTCTTTGGAAGGGGGAAGACCTATATCCTATTGGGTTCGGTCATAAACCCACACGTGCACGCCGTCGCTGTCCGACCGGACGGCACGGCACGTGCCCGTGTCCGAGTTCGGTCCGGTTCGGGTGTGAGTGGACCTTTGCACTATATTAACTTTTTGGACAAAATTTATTTAAAATTTTGGGCCAAATTGTAAATAATCAAATTCTTGGGCTCGGCTCGAGTAAATCACAACGGGCTTTTTTTGGGCCCAAGCCGAGCCGACCAAAGCTCGCCCAAAAAAATAAGGCTCGGGCTTTTTACGAGCCTAGTCGGCTCGGTTTTTTTTTTTTTTTTTTTTGCAATTTTTAATGACATTTTTTATACATGCTAATTGTTGTGGTGCAAATTGTTGAATGACATTTTTTTGAAAGAATTTAAAAATTGCATCATTTATTATTTATACAAATTACAAATTAAATAAAAGTACAACTTTCAAAATTATGTAATTTATACGAATAACAAAATAAATAAAAGTTACAAATTACAACCCTCCTCCTTTTTTCGGGATTGGAACCGGCTACAATCAACGTAGGTGGAGTTAAAATTGTACACGAATAAAATATTTCGTGTACAATTTTTTTGAATCAAATAAATTTAAAAAATACATTTCTTAAAGAAAAATAATTAATTTAAAAACTTACAACATCCTATGTTTGGATATGCTGCAACTCTTCGACCATTATACTATCAACATATTCTTGAACACGTAATTCTGCACATTCCCAATCCTTCAAACATATCAAAGCCTCCAATATATCTTCTTTTAGTCTTGATCGTTCATCTGATAAAATTCGACCACCTAAACTGAATGCAGCCTCCGATGCTACCGTAGACACCGGAGGTGTTAGTAGATCACGTGCAATTTTTGATACAATTGGATATTGCCTTTCGTTACATCTCCACCAATTTAAAAGACTAAATTCTTGTAATTCGTACGGTTGCAACACACTACGAACATCCACGCACATATACCTAGCTAACTCAGAAGGAATTTCAAGATTTGTACCACCAATATTGATCGCTCTAGATATTGATGAGCTAGAACTAGAACTAAATGAAGGAGCACTTGTATTGCTATCTAAATAATTCCATAAAGTTTCGGGATTTGTTGTAATATTTCTTGAAAAAGAACTTTGGGAAATAGAACTACGCTGACCTTCCTTTTCAGCATAATAATTATACATTTCACATAAAAAAGATTCTATATGCACGTGTGATAATTCTATATTCAAAAAATCTGATATCCCCTTTACAGTAGTTTTTGTGCCAGTTAAATTAAGTCGAGGGTCCATTACTGAAGCTAAAAGAAATAAAGAAGGCAACTCTTCCCAGTATTTACAAAATTTTAACTCCATAGAGCGGACTACATCAGCAAAAAGTGGCAAATTCCTATATTTATGAAATGCTTGTGAAATGTAGAAAAAATGTTGTAAAACAAGAGAAGATGTAGGGTAATAAACACCGCTACATTCCTTTGTTGCATCGAAAAAAGGTTGTAAGAATTTTTTCACGTAAAATGCAATAGTCCATTCCCAATCTTTCAAATTATGTTCAGGTCCGAGTGTATGCCTACCATTATAATATAGTGAAATCACTTTATCGTAATTTTCACACGAATGTAACATAAGATATGTAGAGTTCCACCTGTGTGTTACATCAGTGGCAAATGATTTCTCCTGTAATCCATACTCTGCACACAAACTATTAAATGCTTGTTTTCTTGCTGGTGATACAGTAATAAAATTTATTGCTTGTCTAATTTTATCTAAAGGTGAACTTATATGTTCTAATCCAGCTTTTACAATCAAATTAATAATATGACATACGCAACGTTGATGAAAAAATAAATTTCCAAATACGGGATTAAGATCAGCAATAAATCTTTGAATAATAACTTTGTTCACTGCAGCATTATCAAAAGTAAAACTTCGAACCATATCTTGTATACCATATTCCTGTATGATATCTTTTAAAACCATGTATATATTAGTGGCATTATGAGGAAATTCTACACATCTGAATGCAATAATTCTTTTATGTAGACGCCACAGGTGATCAATATAATGAGCCGTAGCAGCAATATAACCTTTTCTATTACAACCAGTCCATAAATCAGAAGTAAACGATATAACACTATTAAAACTTTTTAGACTTCAATAGTAATTTGTTTTCTTCTGTTATATAATTTTATGCTATCTGAACGAAGAGTATTTCTAGAATAAGAAGAATACCTCGGTTGGAGATATTTCTGCACGAGTCGGGTAAAGTGTATTGAGTCTATCATCGTAAGCGGCATCTCTACTGCAGCCACGTATGCAGCCATTCCATCACGAAATCTTTCCTGTGAATATACAAAAGTGGAAAGAGTAGAATTAGAACCGCCAAACACTAGTTTGGTTTGTTTCGAGTCGAGATCGGCTGGTTTTGCTTTGCAACTCCTCAATACGTGTCTATTCAAATGCGTCGTGCTCGAACCAGGCTTCCAACTAAGTTCTTTGCCACAATAATTGCTACATGCTTTCCAAATATCTACTCCATTTTGAACACCAATTTTTTTTCGTGTCATATGTTGCCAACAGTCCGATGATTCTTTTTTTGACCTTTTTGTCTCGAGTACTTGAACTTCTTCCTCTTCAATATCCTCCAAATTAATTGGAACATTTTCACATGCATCGTAGTTAGATGGAGTACTCGAACTACCGCCAAACTGATTAACTTCATCACTTGTAAAATCCATAATAACTAGTATAATAAAAAATACTGAATATTAGACTGTAAAGTGAAAGAAATTGAATATATTAATTGTTATATGAGAAGTGAGAAAGAAGAAATTGAAACTTGAATCTGAATCTATGATATAGAAATAATACGAAGTAAAATCGATAGCAAAGTGATTTAAAACTTCAAAAATCATCTCGTATTTATAGATAAAAAAACCCGCATTATTTTTCCCGAGCATATTTCAAAAATATAACAGTATAATGTACTAATAGTCTAATACGAAAAAAAGGCAGCTATATAGCTGCCTAACCGGCAGCTATATAGCTGCCCAGCCTGCCCCCCTAACCGGCAGCTATAAAGCTATATCAAAGAGACAGCTTTATAGCTGCCTGTGACCTGCTGCCTTAGGCAGCAGGTCACGCTTGCTGCACGGCAGCAGGTAAAAAAAAATTTTTTTCAAAATTTTTTTTTCTTTTATTTGCTCGGGCCGAGCATTTTTGTCACGGGCCATTTTTGGCCCGTGACACGAGCCGGCCTCTTATTTTGAGGCTCGGCCCGAGCCTAGGCTCGATCCCTACGAGCCACGAGCCGGGCGGGCTCGGGCTTTTTCCGAGCGGAGCCACGACCCGCCCGAGCTACCGAGCCTTTTTGACACCCCTAGGTTCGGGTGAACCTTTGCACTATATTAACTTTGGACAAAATTTATTTAAAATTTTGGGTTAAATTGTAAATAATCAAATTCTTGGGTACATTATGAATTTAAATTTTGGCTTATTATTCCGGGATGTTTTATTTTCTTTTAAGAGTCGTCTATTTACCGACCAAACAATTGACTGTTAGCCGACTTAACAGACATGACTTTTAAGAACAACATGTCTGTTCGGATTTTTGAGGCTTGTCTGAAAGATGATGACTGTTCGAATGGCCACGAACAAATCTATAAATAGCCTGCTTCTCTACCAGAAAATTCACACCATTTTCATTGCAAACTTTCTGTGCTTTGAATCTCATTTCCCTCTCTCTCACTCTGATATTGTCTCGAAGTAAAACACACTTCGTTGAGTTCGTTAGAACTCCTGCAGATTGCAGTGCTGCTTCCGTAGGAGACGAAAATTCGTTCTATCCTGGGAAATGATTGCTGGACGCCTTTAGCACCATTGAAGGCAGCAAATTCGTTTTAAGGAAACATCGTGAAATCGGTGGGCTCGAATTACTGTTTAGATCCTGTTGATCAATTCTTACATTCAAGTGATTCTGTCGGATTTGTTTTCGAATGAGTAACTTCAAACTCCAGAAACAACAATCTTAAAATGAATTTGTTCTATTATTATTTTGTTTCTGTCTCTACTCCTTCTTATCGTTGATCTTCTGATTGTGTTTCAGAAATGACAACTTCTGGTACCACACTCCCGAATACGACCAGGGAAAAATCGAAAAAGTTTAATGGGTCAGATTTCAAGCGTTGGCAACAAAAAAGCTTTTTTATCTGAAGACATTAAATCTAGCTAAATTTCTCAAAGAAAAAGCGCCTTCATATACCGAGCAAGACAGTGATGCTGAAAAATTGGCTGCGGTTGATACATGGAAGCATTCTGATTTCTTATGCAGAAATTATGTACTGGACTGGATAACACTTTATATAATGTGTATTGCAATGATAAGTCCGCAAAAGAACTGTGGGAGTCTTTGGACACAAAGTGCAAAATTGAAGATGCCGGCACGAAGAAATTCATTGTCGTTCATTTTTTGGATTATAAAATGGTTGACAACAAGACTGTCATATCCCAAGTTCAAGAACTTCAGATCATACTTAGCGACATCCATGCAGAAAGAATGAAACTATGTGAATCATTCCAAGTCGCTGCACTAATTGAGAAATTACCACCTTCATGGAAGGATTTCAAGAATTACCTAAAGTACAAGCGGAAGGGAATAAAACTTGAAGATATCATTGTCCGATTGAGAATAGAAGAAGACAATCGCAAAACGAAAAAAAGGAATGGTGCATCTAATTCGATGGAATCAAAAGCCAACATTGTAGAAGGAGGCTTCAAGACAAGCAAAAAGAGGAAGCACAATGGGGAAGGACAAATTGGTTCTTCAAAAACTGCTAAAAAGTTTAAAGGCAACTGTTACAATTGTGGCAAGGCAGGATATCGATACAAGGATTGTCGAAAGCCAAAAAATGTGAAGGGAAAAACTAACCAGGCCAATATAACAGAACATGAGAACCTCACTGATAAGGTACAAGACATGAATCTTTCTGCGGTCGTCTCTGAATGCAACTTAATTGGAAACACCAAGGAGTGGTGGGTAGATATTGGAGCTACTCCTCACATATGCTCAAACCGCCGGATGTTCTCTACCTACAAAGCAATGGATCATGATGAGCATCTCTACATGGGAAACTCGTCATCTTCCAAGGTAAAAGGACATAGGAAGATAGTGCTGAAAATGACAAGTGGAAAAGAGCTCACTCTGAATGATGTTCTTCATGTGCTTGATATTAGGAAAAACTTGGTATCTGGTTCTCTACTAAGTAAAAATGGGTTTAAACTAGTATTTGTCTCGGACAAATTTGTACTCTCAAAGAATGAAATGTTTGTAGGAAAAGGCTACTTGAATGAGGGGCTCTTTAAATTAAATGTAATGACCGTTGTACCTCCAATTATGAATAAGAATAAATCTTCTTCTTACTTGCTTGAGTCATTTAACATTTGGCATGAACGATTAGGACATACAAGTTATAACACTTTGCGTAGACTAATTAAATTAGATGTATTATCAAAGTGTGATTTAAATCCTAATCACAAATGCGATATATGTGTAGAAGCCAAAATGTCACGTCTACCCTTTCGTTCTGTTGAAAGAAGTACCGAACCCTTAGATTTAATTCACACCGACATATGTGATTTAAAATTTGTTCAAACTAGAGAAGGTAATAAGCACTTTATCACATTTATCGATGATTGTACTCGATATTCCTATGTATATTTGCTCAAAAGTAAAGACGAAGCAACTGAAGTGTTTAAACACTACAAGTTAGAAGTTGAAAATCAACTTAGCAAAAAGATTAAGGCCATAAGGACTGATAGAGGTGGTGAATATGATTCACAATTTGAGAAATTCTGTTTGGAACACGGAATTATTTATCAAACTACCGCGCCTTATTCTCCTCAATCTAATGGTATTGCTGAACGCAAGAATCGAACATTGAAGGAGATGATGAATGCTATGTTAATAAATTCTGGATTACCGCAGAACTTGTGGGGGGAAGCCTTGCTTTCTGCCAACTATATTCTTAACAAACTACCACATCAAAAAACGCAAAAGATACCTTATGAAGTATGGAAATGTCACAAACCTAATTATAAATACTTGAAGGTATGGGGATGTTTGGCTAAGGTAGTAGTTCTTAAACCTAAAAGGGTTAAGATAGGACCTAAAACCATTGATTGTGTATTCATTGGTTATGCTTACCATAGTAATGCGTACAGATTTATGGTATATAAGTCTGAAATACCTGATATGCATGTTAATATAATTATTGAATCAAGGGATGCTACATTTTTCGAAAATACTTTTCCTTATAACATGCAAGGTGAATCAAATTCACAAAAGAGATCTCGTGAAAATGAAGAGACTATAGATCAAGAATCTATAAATGAACAATCTAGACGAAGTAAGAGGGCTAGGGCGTCAACCTCCTTTGGGCCTGATTTTCTAACATATTTATTAGAAAATGAACCTCAAAGTTTTAAGGAGGCTATGTCATCAACCGAAGCTACATATTGGAAAGAAGCTGTTCATAGTGAAATTGAATCCATACTATAAAATCATACTTGGGAATTAGTAGACCTCCCTCCCGGTAATAAGCCTTTGGGATGTAAATAGATTTTCAAAAGGAAAATGAAAGCAGATGGATCAATTGACAAATATAAATTAAGACTTGTCGCTAAAGGCTACAAGCAAAAAGAAGGTCTTGATTATTTCGATACCTATTCTCCTGTGACAAGAATCACATCCATACGTATGCTTATTGCAATAGCAGTATTGAATGGTTTGGATATACATCAAATGGATGTTAAAACGACATTTTTGAATGAGGAATTGGATGAAACAATTTATATGGAGCAACGTGAAGGATTTGTGGCCTCAGAACAAGAAAAGAAAGTGTGTCGACTTGTTAAATCATTATATGGATTAAAGCAAGCTCCTAAGAAATAACATGAAAAATTTGACATGGTTATGATGTCAAATGGCTTCAAAATTAACGAGTGTGACAAATGTGTTTATGTCAGGAACACTCTAAATGGATATGTCATGGTATGTTTATATGTAAATGACATGTTGATTATGGGTAACAATGATACCATAATTCAAGCTACAAAAAGGATGCTAACAAGTAAATTTGAAATGAAAGATTTAGGTGTGGCCGATGTTATATTAGGAATTAAAATTTCTAGAACATCTGATAGTCTCATATTATCTCAATCACACTACATTGAGAAGATTCTTGATAAATTCAAGAAATATAATATTATTCTTATGAAAATACATATGGATGTTAGTATGCATCTTGTTTCCAATACTGGTGATAGTAAGTCTCAATTGAAATACTCTCGTATTATTGGTAGTTTAATGTATGTCATGAATTGCACTCGACCTAATATTGCCTATTCAATTAGTAGGCTAAGTCGATATACAAGTAATCAAAGCACTGATCATTGGAAGGCTATTGTTAGAGTTTTAGGGTTTTTAAAACATACCCAAAATTTTGGATTGCACTATTCGAGATATCCAGCAGTACTTGAAGGATACTGTGATGCAAACTAGATATCAGACACTAAAGACTCCAAATCAACAAGTGGATATGTCTTTACACTTGGAGGTGCTGCAATATCATGGAAATCTTCAAAACAGACATGTATATTTAGATCAACAATGGAATCTGAATTCATTGCATTAGACAAAGTTGGAGAAGAAGCCGAATGCCTACGAATTTCTAGAAGATATTCCATGTTGGACAAAACCTGTGCCTGCTATATGTATCCATTGCGATAGTCAATCAGCAATTGGTAGGGCACAAAATGCAATGTACAACGGTAAATCTCGACATATACGTCGTAGACACAATACGGTTAGACAATTGCTCTCTACAGGCATTATCTCTATAGAGTATGTGAAATCAAAAGAGAATATTGCGGATCCGCTAACTAAAAGTTTAACAAGAGAGCAAGTCGAAAGTTCATCGAAGGGGATGAGATTAAAAATAATAAAATAATCAAAAGTTTCCATGGTGGCAACCCAACCTAATTGACTGGAGATCCCAAGATATAGGTTCAATGAGACAACCGAACTGTGAAAAATTTAGTATGCACTGGGAAGATTTTACTTCTACCCATTCATATGATGAGCCAGTGCCCAGCTGCCGCGAAATAGGTTAAGATACGCTTTTAATGATTTCTATATCTTGATTCGTTCAAGTGGAGTATAGCAGAATACTCTTTATGGAAATCACCTATGTGAGTGAGAAGGGGCCACTTCTAAGAGAATTAGGTGAAGATGAATTCTCTAAAAACCACTCATGAACCAGGAGGTGTCCAAGGCCAAAATAGACACAAACGTGAGAACCAACTGTGTTCGAAGAAAACTGTGTGACTTCTATTATTTAGGTTTCCATAAACAGCTGACTGTTCAAAACAACTTGCTACTGATTGGCTAAGGAAATCCGATAGATTTTATTAGGGAAAGTTCAAAGTCATTGACTACTTATCTCGATGCAAGCTTCTTCAATTTTTCCCTTGAAAAACATATCAGATGTTATTGTTTGGAATAAGGCCAATATATTTCATTCATGTGAGGGATTGTTGGAAAAAAATGGTTATGAAATGGGTCAACTTTGAGCCCAAATTTCAGTAGACCCACCTTTTAATTAATACGGGACCTAGCATATTCGCGTTCTACTCCGCGAGATGATTAACGTGATATATTTTTTTATCGAAAACCATTTAAAATTGAATGAAATATTAAGTGTTAAAGTAACCCATATAAACTAAGTATTATGGAAGAATTTGATTTTCCAAACACTTATCCCACATAGGAAAGTTAGGAAACTTTGGTGTGGTTTATAAGATGGAAGTTTGGAATTGAGTTTGGGCCCCAAGGGGGAAAACCTATATCCTATTAGGTTCGGTCATAAACCCACACGCGCGCGCCGCCGCTACCGCCTCCGTCCGACCGGCCGGCTCGGCTCGACACTGCACGGCACGTGCCCGTATTCGAGTCCGGTTCGGTGCGGGTGGACCTTTGTACTATATTAACTTTTTGGACAAAATTTTTGGCCAAATTGTAAATAATCAAATTCTTGGGTACATTATGAAATTTAAAATTTGACTTATTATTTCGGGGTGTTTTATTTTCTTTTAACAGTCATCTGTTTACCGACCAAATAGTCGACTGTTAGCAGACTGTTAACCGACTTAACAGACATGATTTTTAAGAACAACATGTCTGTTCGGATTTTTGAGACTTGTCTGAAAGGTGATGACTGTTCAAATGACCACGAACAAGTCTATAAATAGCTTGCTTCTCTACCAGAAAATTCATACCATTTTCATTGCAAACTTTCTGTGATTTGAATCTCATTTCCTTCTCTCTCGTTCTGATATTGTTTCAAAGTAAAACACATTTCGTTAAATTCGTTGGAACTCTTGTAGATTGTAGTGCTGCTTCCGTAGGAGACGAAAATTCGTTATATCCTAAAAAACGATTATTGGACGCCTTTAGCACCATTGAAGGCAGCAAATTCGTTTTAAAAAAACATCGTGAAATCGATGGGCTCGAATTACTGTTTAGATCCTGTTGATCAATTATTACATTTAGGTGATTCTGTCGGATTGTTTTCGAATGAGTAATTTCAAACTCCAGAAACAACAGCATGTACTCATTCCTAGATCTTAGCAAAACAGATATGATCTTCATTGATCTGTAACACAAAAGTGGTTCACACCATGAATAGAACCCATAACCACCATTTTGCTGTTAAAAAAAATCATGTATACACCGTATGCAAAAAACTTAAAGAAATGGGGTTTGGGCTTCCATTACCAAGCGTCATGTGCGTATTAAGAGCCTTTTTTTTTTTTTTCAGGTTGACTTATGTTTACGAAGTCTTCTACTTAATCTTCATTCCACACCTGTAGAGATGAGACTCCATAGCAACTTCAAATAAAATGGGTTACTGGCAAAAAATATTTTTCCACACTTCATGCATCACTTTTACTCTAGGCAAATGGGCCCTTTAATAAGTGGTGAACGTGAAAAGACAATTTTACCCTTTTACAATAATCCATCTGACCTTCTTTAATTGAAATTAACATCAGCAGTAATGGGAGTGGACGTCAAGGGATGGTTTGCAACTCAAAGGTCATAGAGGGGGTTTTCAACCAACTTGAAAAGGGGTGTACTTCGCAATAGGTCCATATGATGGGGTATTGTGCTAATAAGTAATGGCGCACTTGATTTGTAGTTTTCAGGTTGTTTTTAATTTTGAGTTTTGCAAAACGCTGAAAATATGTTTGATATGATATTCCTGATAGTGCATTTTCCAAAGGACGATGTTAAATTTATAATAAAAATGTCAAAACGCCTTTTTAACATTTGAGTGTTTTTAGTAAAAGTTCTGAAAACACTCAAAATATGAAAAATAAGCTTTTAAATAAAATTTGAAATTCTAATGATTAAAATTTTAATGTAAAAAAAACAAAAGTTTTGAAAAAATAAAATATAAAAAATCTGAAAAAAAAATTATAAAAATTTCTTGAAAAATAAAAATTTATAAGAATAAGAATAAGAATAAGAAATAAAAATAGTTCAATGTTTACATAAAAAAAATATTTAAATGGACATAGATAAAAATATGTGAGTTCACATCATCAACTTTTATTTTTAATATTTTTAACTCAATTTATTATTATTATTTTTAATTTTACTTTTGTAGCGAGAAAGGAATCTTATAAAATTCACCAACATTAAAATATATACACTACCATATTAAGATAAAAATATTCTATTTTTATCAAATAATCAAATTTCATTGAATAAAATGTCATTAAATAATTTTTCAAAATTTCAAATCAAACAGGCCGTCTAGTTTTTTGCTTTAAGAAATAATTTTTCAAAATGACAAATCAAATTCGTTTTTAGCAATTTCAAACTAAATTCTCAAAACAGAAAACAAAAAATGAACTCAAAATTGAAAATTGAAACACAAACTAAATGAGCTTTAAGTGATTGAAAATGAGTTTGAAGAAAAATAAGTTTTAAAAAATGAGAGACAAACATGCTCTCTATTTTAAAGAAGTTAAGTTAAAGAATCATTGAAGTAATTTCAAAATTTGACTCTTGAATATGCATCTCACTTGAAATTGGATTATCTAAACATAAAAAAATATCTCAATTCTAAAGAGATTTTTGAGGATGCTCCATGCTAGAAGTGTACGGAAATTAAAAAAGAAAAAAGAAATGAAATTTTAGAATTCTACATATAAAGATGTGACACTATGCCCTGGTATGGCTGAAAATCAAATTTTAAGTGGATTTCGTTAAATGTTGATAAAATGTATGATTGAAAAATTGTAGGACATTGATGAAACATGCGATGGAAAAGTTGTGGACTATATAAAATATGTGGTTAAAAATTAATTATTGATTTTTACCTAAACCCTAAAATTTTAGCCCATGTCAAACAGGAACTAGTGGTGGCAATGAGCTAGCTCGGCCCCTTAATCGCACGAGCTCGGCTTGCGCTCGTGGAGAGCCCAGCTCGGTCTCGACTCGTTCAATTTGGGCGAGCTCGTGGGCCGAGTCGAGCTTGGGCTCGTGGGCTCGTCAATTTTTTTTTTTTAAAGAGTTTTACAAATAAATGAAATAATAGAAAACACTTTTAAAAAAAATAAAAAGTGTTAAAAAATACAAATAATTTAACTAAAATAATTTTTTATTTTTTTATTTATATCATATTGTAATACTTTTTATAAAGTATAAAATATTTATATAATGAAGACGAATTATTTTTTGAAATACATTTACAAAAAATATATTTTTTTGATTTTTTTTAAAGTAGATAAAATGTAAACCCTCATCCTTTATCCGGGTTTGGGACCGGCTACATCACTTTTAAGTATGTGGAGTTAAAAATTGTACACGAACAACTTGTTGTAACGTGTACAATTTTTTAAGGCAAATTAAATTTAACGATTAAAAAATAAAGAAATTATGATTAATATAATTAAATCAAATATTACTTACCCGACGACATGCAATTTCAGCATATTTATCTTGTAATCGAAAATAAGCGTCCTGTTAATCCTTCACGTACATTAACACTTCCAAAACATCTTCTTTCAGTCGACTTCTGATATTGGTCAAAACCCTTTTACCTGCACTAAAAACAGACTCCGAAATAACAGTGCTAATCGGAGGTGTCAGCAGATCTTTCGCCATTCCAAAAACAATTGGCCAACGTCTTTCATACTTTCGCCAGAATTCAATTTTTTCTGAACTTTTTTTTAATTGTTCTGTCTGTTGGCATATTATGATTGAAGTAATCAATTAATTTGGCAGGTATCGCATTTTGAGTTTCGGTCGATGTTTGATGAGATGCAAATGTAAACGATATGACACTAGATGAACACATTGCAGTTACATCATATCTAAATTTATTAATGTCTTGAAATAAATTCATTATTTCGTTATCATCTTCTTCAATTTCAGTAGAAGGAGTAGGTGCAGAGGGTACCCGACTAACATTCGCACACATTCTTTCCGCATATCAGTCATACATTCCACGTAATGTCTGCTCTAAATTCTTATAGGTGATAGGTGTATCAAGTATTAAAACTTTATTGATTTGATCAATTACGTATTTAGTTCCCGAAATATTATATCGGGGGTCCATTGCGCATGCTAAAGGAAATAACATAGGCAGTTCTTCTCAATATTTTCTAAACTTTAATTCCATAGCAATTATAATTTCACTAAAAGCGTGATCATTTTTATATTTATGGAATGTTCTTGCAATTATATAAAAATGTTCAAGAACCATACAGCTTGTGGAATAATGAACGCCGGATAAAATTTTTGTGGTCTCATAAAAAAGATGTCAAAAATCGTCTTAACTTTCAAAGCTAAAATCCAATCGAATTCATTTAACATACCATCGTCATCAATTCTAACCTGCCTATTGTCATAACAGTCAGTTATTAAATTTTCGAAACCTTCACATGACTTTAATAGCAAGTAGAATTTCATCTATGGCCTACGTCGCTAACAAATGTTTTAGTAGTCGTCACCCCTAGTTCGATACAAAAATCTTCAAATGCTTGTTTTCTAGTAGAAGATATCGTAATATATACTAATACATTCCTAATCCTTTGAAATTCATCATTTATATGTTTTAAACTATCTTGCATAATTAAATTTAAGATATGACACACACAACGAATATGAAACAAATACTCACCAAAATCAGGTTGAAGTGTCCTATACAATTTATCGACGACTACCTTATTAACACTAGCATTATCAAAAGCAAAAGATCGAATTTTAGTCTCGCAATGATATTCTCTAACAATATTGATAATAACATTATATATGTTATTAGCATTGTGAGGAAACTCAATAATTCTAAAAGCAATAATTTTCTTATGCGTACATCAAAGTGGGTCTATATAGTGTGCGGTTGCAACTTTATATACTCTTTTATTAACCCCTTCCCATATATCAGAAGTTAAAGATATAGCTCCCTCATATTGTTGCAAATTTATAATTAATTGTTATTTTGAATTATTGAAATAATTTATTATATCGGTACAAAGAGTGTTTCGATTTACCCCAACGTACCTCGATTGTAAATATTCTTCCACGAACGAGATAAAATGTTGGTTGTCTGCAATAGCCAAAGGCAACTCAGTGGCGGCAACAAATTTTACCATTCCGGTTCGAGTATTGTCCTCCGAGTACACCCACGTGAATAGGGGTGAAGTTGTAGAACCGACATCTGGACTGCCAAATTGCAATTGTGTTTGACCAGCTGGAAAAAGTCCATGTCTAGCCGCACATGCTTTGTAGTGGCGGTTGAGATGGGTGGTACTAATTCATTTTTGCAATGCCAATCTTTGTTGACAGTATTTACATACTACTTTAGATTTTGCAAGGTCATCGACGACTTTTCCCCGTTGAAATCAACTTAAAGTGATCCCAACATTTTGCTTGTTTTTTGGCCTTTCACTTTCCCTTCGCATCTGGGATGTTTAATTCAGCATCTTCATCCTCATGTTCCGCATCGGGAACGTTAATATCATCTAAATCAATTGGATTGTGGCTTCCCTGACCGTGAATGTGAATATCTTTAGATATCGATAGGTCATTTAGACCGGCAAATTCATTTGAAAATTAATTTTGCGACGTCCTAGGCGATTCGCCATGATGTGGCCCACATCCTGTATCGAACAAATTTTCAACAAATGAGCGTTGATCCATTTGTTTGATTGTTTATGATGAAAATTTAACTAGAAGAATATAATTGTAGTGAGATTGTGAGAATTGAGAATTGGATGAATTGAAATTGTAACTAATAAATTGTAAAAATTGAATTGATATTGTATATTTTTCAGCACAAGAAAGTAAAAACTCGATAATTGATATAATAAGAGAGAGTTGGAGATTTGAAGTTGCAATTGATATGAAAAAAATCTTTGGGGGGAAGAGGTATTTATAATAGAAGGGGGGAAAAAATTAAAAAGAAAATAATTCAGTGACCGGAACTTCAGTAACCGTTTGGTCACTTAAATGTTGTGGCTGGATGAGCCACGAGCCGAGCGGCTCGTGGCTCGTTGTTTGAACGACCCACGAGCCTGGCTCGCCTCGGCTCATGATTTTATGAGCTCGAGCCGCCCACAAGCCCCGTTTTCAAGTGCCGAGCCGCCGAGCCCTTTCAACATCCCTAACAGGAACTATCTTGTACTCCAAAAGAATTTTTATATACAACTAATTAGTGAACATGCGTTGCACGTTAATTGGTTTATGTTTAAAATAAGCGTATGTAAATATTAGAATTTCTTTTTTTATAAATTTATAAGGTATTCATAAATTCATTGAAATTGACTTCTTTTTAATCAATTTTCTCTGTATATTTTTTATTTTTAATATGAAAATTTGAGAATTTGCATATATTTGTACCATACATTTTCTGGTGCAAAAGTTTGTGGAAAATTTTTTATGCTTCTAAATGTATTAGCTCAACCTAAAATATGATTTAGTCCACTCAAGCTTTGCCCCTAATCTATACTATGATTATAATAATTAAATATCACCTAGATATGCAACATAACAATATTTACACTATTGCATTAAAAATGATTTTTCATATTGATAGGCACCATGCAGAATCAAAATTTATGGCTTAAAATGTTAAATACAATTTCATGTATCAAACTTCTTCCAAAGACCTGATTTTGTAAAATTGCAAAAACGTAATTAGAATATTAGAAAATAATGTAGACATGTGTATAACCATTAAGGAAGAAACCATCTTCAAACTTTAATTAAAAAGAATTTTAAATCAAACAAAAAATTATTTATAATATGAAGAAAAAAATAAATTTAAAACAATTTTCAAAAAATATAGTAAAAAAAAAACAAATTAAATAAAAGAAAGTTACGAAAATTAAATAAAGAATATAGAAATATTATTTAACTAAAATTGAAAAAAAAATGAGTTTTATCATAAAGAGAAAAGAATTAAAAAGAATTTCAAATTATTTTTTTTTGCATCCCCAAAAAATGACATCGTGTTGTTTTCAATCATTTCTCCATTTTCACATATCAATTCATTGCAACCATCACCTCCGCTGCAATATTTCTTCATTTTCACATACCACTTTACTTCATTCAATCCAATACTAACAAATAAAAGAAACTAAGGGGCTGTTCTCTTGGAATTTATTTTGAGTTTTGTGTTTTGAGCGTCTATTTTGAAGTTATTGAAAATACTTTCTTTTTGTTATTCTGGAAAACTGTTTCTCAAAACATGAAATTAAAAAATGGGTTTACTTTGAAATTTTGAGAATATGTTTTTATGATATTTTATTCAAGAAAAATAATTATTCAATAAATTTTAATAGTTTTTTTAGATCTACTTTTTTTTTGACTTTTTGTTACTTGAATTCGTTGAAATTGTAAGCAAAATTTTGGGTCTTTTTGATTGAAATATTGGTTTTAGATTCTTGCAATCACATTGCGTTTGACGATTCACATGGTTTTTGGGTGATTGTTCGTGAGATACCCGCAAGCGTACGGGACCGTTGAAAAGTAATAGATTTAGCGAGTTAAGAGTATCATCCCATGAGAAATAAAATTTAACTTAGTGTACTAGTCCTTAATTAGATTTAAAGCAAACAAAATAAAAGTGTTTTGTGATTTTTAATTAATCCAACTTAATCTACGAAAGCGAGTAAAATGCGAATTCAAAATGTATATGGGAAGAGTGTATTGGATTACGAATCCACCTATTATTAACTATTTCAATTCTTGATTACGTAGCTAATTTCATTCTTGCATTCTTGACAATCGATAATTTCATTGTAATTAATTTTCTTTTCCAAGACAAATTAAATTTATCTTATTCACGACCCGATCATATTCCTAGTCGAATTCATATGAATAGAACGCATTCAATTTCACAATTATCTCAAAGATTCTACACGTTTTAATCCTAAAATTTATTGCACGCATGTTAATCAAGCAGTGTTGTATACCTATTGTGAACCTTCCAATACTACAACAAGCAATCATATATTTAATTGGTGATCAATCAATTAAATAATAAAATTAAGCATGCAAAATTAATCAAAAATTGCAAGAATTCAGCTAAACCACGTGTCTTGAATTAAAAAATAAATAATAACGGTTTTCATCTTCATCTAATACACATTAAATTAGAAAGGCATCATCGAGAAATTGACGAAACATGATTAATTCCACAAATTTGCTCGACTTTTACGCGTGTGTGTTGATTTCTCCAAAGTATTCGTCCCCTTGTACGCGTGTGTCTAATTCCCAGTTGGCATGTATGTATGTAATTCCAGCCAAAACTCTCCTCCTGCCCAATTGCCATTTATTGATGCGTGTGTGTATATATATAAAAATCAACCCACTTCTTTCTTTATTTCTTTCTACGGGCCGCCAATTTGTATGTGTTGACACATAAAAATTCAGCACAAATCGAACAGCCCAAAGAGTAAAGCCCAATTGGAGGATCCCCAAATCAGATAGCCCAAAGAACGAAGTCCAATTGAAAGAATCAAGGTGAAGGCCCAAATAAGGGCCCCAAGAGTGCGGTAGTGCCATCGCCCAAGTTTGCAAGTCGCTCAGAATCTGAACGAATGAAGTGTCATACGGTCGCCCAGAGCTGTTATTCTATTCTCGCCCAAACCTTCAAGTCGCCCAAGGTATCAACAAACATAACGCATTGTGATTATTAAGAAATGCAGTTATCTAGGCAGTTGCTAAAGTAGCCTTATCACGTTCCACGACTCAAGGGATTCAATCGAAAGCGGTTGAACGATGCAGGATAATGGCGGCAGTTAAAAGGCAGTTTCATGACAAAATGGCCACTACAAAGAAAGTGGGTAGTTATAGGGCGATCAAGCAGTTTTTAGAGCAGTTAATCACAAAGGGATCGCCTATGAAGTATAAAAGGGAGAAAGGGCATAGAAGCAAAGGACCGAATCCAAAACTCTCGAACAGAGAATATGTAATTTTCATTTCTTTAGCTTTTAGACTTAAACACTTTCTTTTCTGTAACCCGTGTGCTTGCGCCCCTTGGAGGCACGTTGTTTTTCGTTTCCAATTGTAAAGTTCATCGCCAATAAAAGAACACCCCTTTTTGGGACTTTGTCTCAAGAGGTTTTGTCCCTTACACAATCGTCTGATCCTCTTTAATTGTTAGCGAATTAACCCGCGCGAAACAATTTGGCACGCCCGGTGGGACAGTGATGTTAGGTGTTGAAAGTACAAAAGGTGAAACAATATGCCTCAGAGATCCGACAAGGAAGGAGCAAGTCAGGGAGGAATCCAGTCTATAATCGAGCTATATGAGGAGCAGCATGCCTCTCCACGAACAGATAGACAAAATCAGAGCAGTAACAGTCGTTACGAACCAATGACGGAGCTGAGTCCTCGAACCATGCGTGCATTGCTTGGAGAACTCACGCAAGACGTCGTTGAACAGGTAAATCTTCGAAGTATTCATAATATGGAAAGATTTACACAAAATGAAAATGCACACTATGACAATATGGCCAAACAACTAAGGACGTTGAATGAAACAATGAACAAATTAGTGGGCCAAATATGTCAACCGGCTATACCTCTTGCAAGTCACTTTCAAACTAGGACGATCGTAGGACATAATCCTTCGGTCCCAAATCCAAGTCAAGGGGTAGAACCACTTTCTGGCCCCTCTACTTCAAACTAAGGGGGTACTACAGTACCAAATCAAGGTAGTGGTAGTGGTATGCCTAACTTGGGGGGTAATCCAAACGTGAGAGATAATGTCCTAAACAATGGACAGAATATTCCACGTGGTAATGAGGGAGTAGATGTCCAGGCTAATGGTAATGGCCCTAATTATGGTAATTTTGTTGCTAATCAAGGACCAAACATCAGGCCTCATGCAAATCAACCGGTTAATCAACCTGTAGGAATTCCATATGATCCCAATGTCATGTTGAGGAATCAGATTATGGAAATCGTGCAGGATCATATGGCCTTTGGGGTGCGTCCTGTCATTAGGCCGACGTACACAAAGCCATATCCTGATTGGGTAGACCAAGCATAACCATGGCCTAGAGGGTACAAAGTGCCAGAATTCTCACTGTTTACTGGCGAACTCTGTTCAAACATGGCAAGAATTGGAACAGTTGTTTCACGCTCAGTTTTATAAAACTGAGTCTGAAGTCACTTTGGCCGATTTGGCGAATTTACGTCAAATGCCAAATGAATGGGCAGAAAGTTTTCTCCAAAGGTTCAAGACAGCAAGAAGCAAGTGTTTTGTACCTCTGCCCGAAAAAGAATTTGTTAAGATCGCACAGGCTGCTTAAGCTTTGATTTAAAAATGAAGTTCCAGGACAAGGAATTTTCTGACCTTTTCCAGTTGAGTTCGAATGTGATTAGGTATGAGCGATTGATAAGAGAGGAAGAACAAATGAAAAATTCTAGTAAAGGGACTTATTACAAACACCCAAATTTTAATGTTCATACCATCGACGACGAGTCATACGATCAGGCCGAAATGTGTTTGGCCGAATTGGTCAAAGGGGAGGCATATACTTGTCCCATAATGGCCAAACCTAGACCGTCGGGCAAAGATGAGCTCATAAAGGATGGAAACATAAAGACTAGAACGTTCTCGTTCGATGTGACCAAAGCTGACATTATATTCGACAAATTATATAGGGATAAGCAGATAAGATTGAGCGATAAGCACAAATTGCCAAACCCTGAACAAATTAAGGGTAAAAAATATTGTAAATGGCATAATGCATGGTCACACCTGACTAACAATTGCTTGGTTTTCCGTCATGTATTGCAGGATGCTATTGAATCAGGACGAATTACGTTCGATGACAAGAAAAAGATGGCAGTGGACGAGAATCCTTTCCCACAGCCACTCGGAGTAAACATGGTAACATCTGGATTCAAGAACAAGTTACCAAAATTAAAGTTAGTCATAGATGACGGAGAAGAAGATCCTAGACCACATCCCAGCGTCTTCGAACGAATCAAAGGAAAAAAACCAAAAAAGGACGAAAACGTCCTGTGTGCAAGGTGTAAAAGGGAAATAAATGGAGACACGAAGAAACCAGGGACATGGCAGCATCCTCATCGCCCTGCCTTCTTCTCAAACATTCAGCCTGGTAGAGGGCGAGGTACATCGTTCTATAGAGGATCGCCTTTCGAAAGGCAGTTCAGATCAGCAGATACTGGAAGAACATTTAGGCCGCAACCTCGCCGGCCAAATGTATGGCATTCATTCCAGTACAGCGCAGGAAGAGCAATACCCTTCGATGAGATGACTAGGACTCAACAAAGGCGTTTCCAGCAAAACTACGGACGGATGATGAGGCAGGAACAAGGAATGCCACACCCTAAAGCACCTCTACTACTCAAGGTAGCCAATCAAAACGTCCTCAAGGGTAATAAAGAGACTGGTACAGATGAATCAATGAAAGAACTGCCAGAAACCTCTTCTGGGAGATCAAGGTTTGAGAGGGACAAAATGGATGAAGAAGATCCAGATCAGCCCCTTGCTATCCAATTTGGTACGTTGCCTCCTGTCGTGGCCAATAATTACCTACTGGCCAATGAGTTCAAGAATAAGGAAAAGGAAGAAGAAAGGGAGGACAACGAAGGAGAAGCTTGCGTGCTGGTATGT
Source organism: Olea europaea var. sylvestris (assembly GCF_002742605.1). Classification (NCBI taxonomy): domain Eukaryota; kingdom Viridiplantae; phylum Streptophyta; class Magnoliopsida; order Lamiales; family Oleaceae; genus Olea; species Olea europaea. Next base: position 232,750 of record NW_019235080.1, read on the forward strand.
GAAGAAGGCCAGACTTCTGGAGAGGCCTACAACGATGAAGAGGACGATGGGATGACAGACATTGAAGAAGAAATCGACCTAGAAGCAGAAAGGAAAAAGAGAGGAGTATCACGCAATACTCTGTTTAAGCAACTACATCAAGAGGGAGTCCGCGAAGTAGACTTATTGGGGGAGCCATCTGGGCGTCCTTTCGATTTCTACCTACTGTACGGGACACCCAAAAGGAAGAAGAGAGTGCCTCGCTCTGAGAAGTATGGGTCACCTCCAAAAATAATGGCTCCTCCCACAGGTTGGATAACTGATGAGGAAGCATTAGAAAAAAGTAAGAAGGAAATTCAGGAGACAGAGGATCAGCGTGACATACTACACGTCGACCTGTCACAAGGGGATAATTCAACAGAAAACAAGCAAGAGGTAGAAATAGAGGCTGCTGAAAAGGTTGTTTTTAAACGGCCAGCCATGAAGTTGACAAAACACCTGAGGCCATTATACGTTAAAGCTCTAGTTAACGGCGTCCCAGTGGCAAAAGTGCTTGTCGACAATGGAGCAGCTATAAACACCATTCCATCCAGGATGATGAGAAAGCTTGCGAAGACAGAGGGTGATATAATTCCTACAGAAGTCATCCTCACTAGCTTCAACGGAGGAGCAACTTCAACTAAGGGAGTTATGCCATTGGACATAACTATAGGTACGACTACTAGGACCACTGTCTTCTTTGTAATAGATGGTCCTAATAGTTACAACGTGCTCCTAGGAAGGGATTGGATACACGGAAGTTGATGTATACCCTCGTCGCTCCATTAATGCCTGATTTTTTGGAATGACAAAGGCGAAGCAGAGGTGGTACAGGCCGATCATAGGCCTTTTGTCGTAGAAGCAAACTCAGTGGAAAAGTTCATGTACGAAGGAAACTATGGACCTGTCAGAGTGGTACAAGATGGGGAAGAAACTCAGGTTGTCGCGTAAAGCGAAGAACCGTTCTCAGTGGACGCACTCACTGAGATGTTCAAACAGATGAGGCCAAATATAGTGGCCCTGGGAGAGCCAGTGATTGGCAAAAGAATAATCAAGGAATCTTGAATGGATTCTGAATTGCAAAAGCAAATGGCCGATATTCAGGCCTTTAAAGCCAGACTGATGGTTTTCAATAAGGAATGCAATGACAAAGCGAAGGAAGAGACTGCCCTAAAAGCGTTGAAGGAAAAGTTGGCAGTATTCGAGTTAGAGCAAAGCCTTGACCGAGAAGTCAACAAGGTGGACTGTTTGGAAGAGGAAGTACTTACAAAAGAACTGGACGACGAAGTGATGCGGGTTGCCAAACCTGGATACGCTCAAGCACAAGACCCTCTAGTCACAGTAAATATTGGCGATGAAGGAGAAGATCACCCAACGTTCATCAGCCAGATGCTCGACTAAGAGGTTAGTAACAAATTAATCGCTTTGTTAAAAGAGTACAAAGATTGTTTTGCTTGGGAATATGAACAAATGCCTGGTTTAGATAGAGACTTGGTGGAACATAGGTTACCGACTAAGCCTAACTTTAAACCTCATAGGCAACCTCCTAGGCGTTTTGCTCCTAATGTATTCCCTGAAATTAAGAAAGAGATAGAGCGATTATTGAAAGTAGGTTTTATAAGAACAGCCAGATATGTTGAATGGTTGTCGAATATTGTACCAGTACTAAAAAAGAATGGTAAACTAAGGGTGTGTATAGACTTTAGAAATTTAAACATAGCTACACCCAAAGATGAGTATCCAATGCCCACGATGGATTCTTTAGTAGATTCAACTGCCGGACATGTCATGTATTCTTTCATGGATGGGTATTCAGGATACAATCAAATTTATATAGTTGAAGAAGACATACACAAAACTGCCTTTAGATGCCCTGGGTCTCTAGGATGTTTTAAATGGGTGGTTATGCCTTTCGGCCTAAAAAATGCAGGGGCAACTTATCAAAGGGCAATGAATTTAATCTTTCACGACATGATAGGCAAGTTTGTTAAGGTGTATGTAGACGACATAGTAGTCAAGTCTATTAAAGAAAAAGACCATTTCGAACAGTTAAAATGTTCGTTTGAACGAATGAGGCAGTATAAGCTAAAGTTGAATCCCTTGAAGTGTGCATTTGGTGTTAATGCAGGGAACTTTCTTGGTTTCTTAGTACACAAGAGAGGGATTGAACTTGACAAAAATAAAGTGACGGCCATCTTAGAAGCCAAACCACCTAACAATAAAAAGGA
>NW_019235080.1:235306-242102 GCF_002742605.1 Olea europaea var. sylvestris
AACTGATGATAGATATGGGAGTAAGAAACGTGATCGTTAAGGGCGATTCTCAATTGGTGATAAATGAATTGTTTGGTGATTTTAAATGCCAAAGTGATTCCATTATAAGTCAATATGAGATCGCCCAAGAATTATTAGAGGAATTCGATCAAATAGAACTTCAATGCGTCAATAGGATATATAACGACGTGGCGAATGAGTTAGCCCAAATGGCTTCAGGGTACTCAAAAATCTTGGATTGGAAGTCTACTTGTGAGTATGGAATCATATTGCCCGTAAATCAAAGAAGGGCGAGAAAATTGAACTTCACTGTATACAAGATGGAGATGCAGTGGATTGGCGAACAGAGATTAAAGGATTCCTTCAAGAACCTAATGGAGGGATTAGTAGGAAAACAAAGTTATGTTCGTTGAATTACACACTAATAGACGAAGAGTTATTTAAGAAACGCCCTGATGGTGTATTACTAAAGTGTGTAAATTTGCAAGAAGCCAAGACGATCATGACTGAAGTGCACGAAGGGATATGTGGAGCTCATCAAGCTGGCCAAAGGATGAGATGATTAATTATTAGGAGTGGATATTTTTGGCCAAAAATGGGAGGACTATGCGTTCAGTATGCAAAAAGTTGTTTAGCATGCCAAAAGCATGGTCCAATACAAAGGGCGCCAGCGCGAGAGATGACACCTATTATTAAACCTTGACCGTTCAAAGGTTGGGCGATAGATCTAATAGGGAAGATCTACCCTCCATCGTCCAAGCAACATACTTTTGTTATAGTTGCAACCGACTATTTCACTAAATGGGTAGAATCGGTACCTTTAAAAGAGATCACCCAGAAGAATGTTATAGAGTTTATCCGCGATCACATTATTTATAGGTTTGGAATTCCACAAACTATAATGGTAGATCACAGAACATCTTTGAATGGAGATCAAGTGAACAAATTTTTGAGCGAGTTTGGGGTTAAATTAGTAAACTCCACACCGTACTACGCTCAATCCAACGGACAAGCAGAATCCTCTAACAAGATTCTAAAAAATATCATCAGGAAGATGATAGACGAAAACGCCAGAAATTGGCACGAATGTTTGAACAAAGCCTTATGGGCTTATAGAACATCACCTCGATTAAGTACCAAAGTTACTCCTTTCCAACTTGTTTATGGACAGGAGGCCGTTTTGCCTATGGAAATCAACGTGCAATCAATTCGAGTGTGCTTACAACATAAGTTGAATGATGATGAGTATGCCGAATCGCTAGTTCAAAATTTATTAAGTTTAGATGAATTGAAGTTGGACGTCTTAGATAGGTTGCAAGTTCAAAAGCAAAGAATGGCTAAATTTTATAATAAAAAAGTCATAGCCAAGTCGTTCAGCTTGGGTGAACTAGTTTGGAAGACGATACTCCCTTTGGATACCAAGGATCCAAAGTACGGGAAGTGGTCGCCCAACTGGGAAGGACCATACAAAATAAACAGTGTATTGACTAATGGAGCAAACCACTTAGAAGATTTAGACGGAACCAAGCACGTAAGATTCATTAATGGCAAATATTTGAAAAAATATGTTCCTTCTTTATGGGAATGCGAACAGGTAAAAACATAACCAAACATTCTGGACGATCAAAAGATAATAAAGACAGAGCGAAATACGTTCGAATAAAGTTCTTTATTACCAAACGTTCATTACAAGAATATAAAAGATACAAGTAATAGACGTATTACAAAATACAACTAAAGTAAGATGATCCCCCAGTCGATCGCTGAGTAAGCTTCACACCGCCTTCCTAAATGCATCGCTGCAATGGTGGGATTGACGAGTGAGAGGGTGTACTGGCCTCACCACCTTCCTAAATGCATCGCTGCAATAGCGGGCAAATAGGCTGAGAAACACTCTCAGCAGGCAAGCTGAGAAGTACTCTCAGCAAGCAAAATGGCCCATAAGCAACCCAAAAATTGCCTTCCATCATTGACTCCTTGTGAAGAACAAAGAGACGATGGGAAGAATTTTGTAGGAAAAAACTTCGCTGCGGACCAGAAAATATTTCCTATACCTCCCATACCAAAGGTGACATCAAAATAAATATAAGGCGGACGGACTAAACAGTCCATTTTTTGGATCAGGTTTGATCATCAGAATGCCAAGAAATGGCAGCAAATCGGTTTCGAATAAGAAAGTGAGGAGATGAAGATAGAGGATGAAAAAATGCGAAACATTTATAAGGGGGTGAAGATGAAGAGGCAGGATATGAACAGCCACATTTCTGTCTAATGAATGGAATTAAATGGCCCTAAGTTTTGGGAACAGTAGTGGGAATATCAAAAGGGAATGGACAAAATTCTCAATGCAAAGCAGTTAAGTGCTTAAAGAATTGATGATTAGAAAATAAATATCAAGTAAATGCACAAGAAGTTAACGTTCATTAATAAGGAACAAAATTACAAAAGAGAAGACATCGTATGTCTTAATTACATTCCACCCCATAAGGAACGAATTCGTTCCCTAAGTTTTTCCCAATCCTCGTTCTGTCGGGAGGTAGTGATGTTCAATTCAGCCGCAACGTCATCATCATCAACCTCCAGCTTCTTGTACTGTTCGACCAAGGATTTAGTTCGCTCAATTCCCTGAGAGGCGTTGCGCTTTTTAGCAGCCATCCTCGCCCTGCAATCGTCCATTTTGGCTTGAAGTTCCCTCATCTGAGCAGCCAAGTTAACCATCAAGGAGTATTCAATCATGACGTCGGAAGAGATCTCTTTCAACTCGTCCTTAGCCTTGTTGATCTCTATGCGCAAAGACTCTTTCTCAGCTACGGCTCGAAGATATTGAGTACGCTTGGCCTTTAGTTCAGCATTCTTGGCCAGCATAGTAAGGACCTTAGAGTGAATGACCTTCAACGTCGCTTTAAAGTCGGCAGAAAGATTGAGCGACGGAAGCGTCAGTGCTTGCTCTAACTTCGCGCTCAAGCGCTTAAGTTCATCCTTGTGTCTGGCAGCACTGACCCTTCCAATGTCCATGTCCATGAAGGATACGTACTCAAATACCAACTCCTTCAAGAACTTCAAACCCTCTTCTGAAGAAGCAGCAGGACAATCAGATGGAGCAGGGCGAGGCATTTGGACCTGCCCCCAGGAAGCGAACAAATCCTGGATAGAACGCACAATCCTGTCAGCATCCTGCAAAGAAGATTGCCAACATTAAAAATCCTCACTATAAAGAACAAGTTAGAAATAGGAATGGAGCAAAAAGAAAAACTACCTCGTCGACAATCGTAGAAGATGGCGCGCCCTCAGCCAAGCTGGCCACCAACGACTCATCCATTCGTGAGAACTTCCCCTTGTCCGAGCGAGAAGATGTTGCCACAACGGGCGGACTCATAGGAGTATCTGCAAAGTTCAACAGCAACAAGTCGGAAACCAATAGCACGAACGAAGGTAAGACATCAAAAACTGAATTACCTTCTGCTTCGATGATTGGGGGGTCGACGCCCTGGGAAGAAGGTGGCTCATTTATGGGTTGTGATGAAGACTCTAGGACTGAAGATGTATCTTTAAGCATGGTCCCATCATCAACCGGTTTGGTTGAAGTAGCCTCAGCAGAGGATGATGGAGCAGGAGTTGTTATGCCAAAGCCTTTGAAGGAGAGGCTGAGCTTTTCTGAAAAGTCCAAAAGATCATCAGTACACAGAAAAGTTTCAAATGTGGAAGAGCATACTTGTAAATAGACCAATTTAATTACCTTCCTCCTAACGATAAGATGGGCATCATCATCATCATCATCAACATCATCTTCCAGAATGGGAGATGCTGAGGCTGGCCGTTTGCGGCTTGGAGCACTCTTGGCCGTAGTTGGCCTGGCGGGGAGAGAAGAAGATGGACGAGCAGATTGTTTAGTACGACGAGAAGGAGAGGGGTTCCGAATAGACAAAGGAGTGACCAAGACAGGAGGAGGAGAAGAAATACTCGGTTGGTCTAGTGAATGAAAGGCACGATTGGCCTCAGTCGCAAATAATCTGCGCTTCACCGATGGCCAAAGTTGATCGAAAAGAGGGTGAGTAGCATGACAAGAATTAAAAGGGGCTAATGAAAAGTGGCTTGATAAGTGGAGGTTGCGAGCGTTTATAGCCTCTGCTTCCACCTTATTAATGGTATGAAAACGGTCAATTAAGTTCTTCGAATATCAAAGAGAAACAGGCCAAGTTTGGCCGAAACCAAGCTGCCGAGCAAAAAATTGGGGAGCATAAATTTCTACCCCTGCTTTGGCATTGGTCCCAGTTAAGATATCATGGAAAAGCTCCCTCCCAGTTAAGAATTGGATCCAAATGAGTAGGGAGGTGCTCGCGCTATCTATAGTGGGAGGAGGATGTACATAGTTTGGAGTCGAAAAAGGAGGAAAAGGAAAGAAGGAAGAGATTGAATCTAAAGAATAAAAGAATGAAAAAATGTCCCTTCTGGACATATTTACAGGAGTTAAGGGCTCCATAGCTAGCCCGTAACAGCTAGCAGAAAGACGAGAAATGGATGGAGCACCAAGCGATGGAAAATAGGATCTCAACCACAGTTGAGTGAACCAAAGAGGTCCACTGCCAGTAGGAGATGCGCCGTTCTTCAATTGAGCTTGAAAAAAAGCCATACCTCTATAAAGGGCAGCCAAAAACAAAGAACATAAATTCAAAGGCCTGCCACGCGCCAGTTCGTGTGCTATAGGTAAATAACTCAGAGAGGGCTTTATACTAGGCACGCACAACACATATTTATAAAGCCAAACTAAAAGGAAGGCCACTCGCTCAGCATGGGTAGGCTCAGCACTCGAGTGATTGTGGAGTGTCTGCAGGCTTGAATAAGAATCGGTATAGTTTTTACCGAATTGTGGGGTGCCACCAGAAACTAAGATGCCTGGGAAAATGGTATCGCCCAAAGGTGGTAAATTCACCAGGGCCCCAACATCCCTCAACGTAATAGACATGGGGCCAAGAGGAAAAATAAAGGTGTTATACTCAGTAGACCAAAAGCTCAAAGCAATCGAAAAGAGCGCTGAATCAAAAGTAGGGGGGCGAATAGAGACTTCCAACAAATCAGAAATCCTAGCGCTATCAAAAAGTGCCTTAGTAGGACCATGACCCATAAGACGAGCATGCCACCTACGAAAAGCTACGTCAGATTTAGGCCAAGTGCGAATACCTCTTTCGCGAAGTGGCCCCAGCGGTAGAGAGTTCAGAAAAGGAGGGCCATGAGTGCAAGGAAACAGCTGACCCACCGCCGCCTGTTCAACTGCCTCCGCATTGTTGAAGAAAGGACCCAAGTAAAACTCATTACGTCCAACATCGACGGGCGTGAGAAAACTTGGGGTTACGTATGGACGACTCAGAAGTTTCTGAAAGTCATCAAAACTAAGGGAGTCGCTAGCCTGAGATTGTGAAGCAGCCATTGAAGAAGGAACGGAGCTTTTCAGAGTTACGTAACAAGGAAGCAAAAGATGAACAGTGAATCGTGAAAGAGACACAAGAAATATGAGGCGTGGTTTGGTAGCAGTGAAATGGCGTGTTTGGGGTTTATAAGGGTTTGCAAAGCGACGCACCTTTTCAAGTTATAGAGGGAAACAATGATTGAAATTCTTTGGGAATTTCGAACGTTGCTGGAAACATGAAGTGAATATGGCAAAATTCAATAATTATTATTAATTCTGCCATATTGGGGGTAATTGTTGACACATAAAAATTCAGCACAAATCGAACAGCCCAAAGAGTAAAGCCCAATTGGAGGATCTCCAAATCAGATAGCCCAAAGCACGAAGTCCAATTGAACGAATCAAGGTGAAGGCCCAAATAAGGGGCCCAAGAGTGCAGTAGCGCCATCGCCCAAGTTTGCAAGTCGCTCAGAATCTGAACGAATGAAGTGTCATACGGTCGCCCAGAGCTGTTATTCTATTCTCGCCCAAACCTTCAAGTCGCCCAAGGTATCAACAAACATAACGCATTATGATGCAGTTATTGAGGCAGTTGCTAAAGTAGCCTTATCACGTTCCACGACTCAAGGGATTCAATCGAAAGCGGTTGAACGATGCAGGATAATGGCAGCAGTTAAAAGGCAGTTTCATGACAAAATGGCCACTACAAAGAAAGTGAGTAGTTATAGGGCGATCAAGCAGTTTTTAGAGCAGTTAATCACAAAGGGATCGCCTATGAAGTATAAAAGGGAGAAATGACATAGAAGCAAAGGACCGAATCCAAAACTCCCGAACAGAGAATATGTAATTTTCATTTCTTTAGCTTTTAGACTTAAACACTTTCTTTTCTGTAACTCGTGTGCTTGCGCCCCTTGGAGGCACGTTGTTTTTCGTTTCTAATTGTAAAGTTCATCGCCAATAAAAGAACACCCCTTTTTGGGACTTTGTCTCAAGAGGTTTTGTCCCTTACACAATCGTCTGATTCTCTTTAATTGTTAGCGAATTAACCCGCGCGAAACAGTATGTATATAAATCTGATTCAGCCACACCTTTTTATTCCCTACAGCAACAATGTTAGACTTCAGACAAACTCCAATTCTTCTCCAATTTCTCACCGAACAATCCTTTGGTCATTGGTTGGCTCTCGATTTCTCTCCTATAATTTCACAAGACAGCTACTTTTATGTATTCTCCTCTTGCTGCTGCTAACAATTGTATGTGCTTCTATTCAATTCTCTTCCAATGGTAGGCCTCTTTTTTTTCTCAATGCGTGAATTTGAGGGTAATTCCAGCCAAGTCACACACCAATTCCCCCCCCCCCCCCCCCCCCCCCCCCCCCCAAAATCTTTTGCC